>NC_081418.1:31095565-31200836 GCF_949786415.1 Peromyscus eremicus
ACATTAGACTGACACCCTCTTAAGAGAGCAAAACACCTCTTTCTTGATGTTACACATCACACACACACACACACACACACACACACACACACACACACACACGTGCACGCACTCAAAGAGCGGGAACCTGAGGAAGCTAGGCCACAGTCAAGCTGTTCCCTCTTGAAGCCTCAGTATAGAGCAGAGTGAACCGCCAGGCTTGGAGACAGGCCTAGGAAGGGAGCAGTAACAGAGGTGGAGGATCTGAAGCCATTTTTATGAACCAGCACTGAACAGCGTGACCAGGGATTTCCGTGTTCTTCAGAACTCCTTCAGAGCAAGTGGAGTGAAATCCGCAGGCACATCGTTACACTTAACACTATTTAGGTTCATCATTGAAATAAGGACGATACAGAACAAGTAAGAATGGGAAGAGCCACAGCAGACTAATCAGCACGGCAGTTATATAAGTTCCTTAGGGAAATCTACATGTGTCGTTAAAATAAGAGGCAGGAAGGAAAGCCTCGTTTTTGAGGAAAGAGAACACCCAGCTCTCTAAATGTTCTCCATTTCTTTGTAGTCCTTTCATGCCTCACTCTGTTCAGGAAATAGCTGAATCGCTTTCCCGTGGTCCATCAAACCTCTTTCCACATCTTGCAAAAAATTACAGGATATTATTGGATTAGAAGCAAGCAAAAACTGTTGCACTCATTCTGTCGAGCGGCCGTGACGTGCCAGGCTCAGAAAATAGGCTGTGCTCATTTTCACTGATGTATTTAGAAACCTCTCCATCAAAAGGCCCGGGGAGGTTTAGTAAGTCTTTAGTGGAGATGGTGGTGGAGATGTATTAGACAGGATTGATGAAATATAGTCATTAACATATAAATCCAATACCTCATCCAGAACACATTTTAAAGTTGGTAACAGGACCTAAAACTCATCATTTAATGTTGTTACTCTCAGCAGCCTTTTCACTCGCCATGGATGGGTTAGTGATTTAGTATCATGCTGTAGGATGTCAAGAGGATTTTTTGGCAGGAAACAGACTGATTTGTATCCGGGAACAGGAACAGGACTAGTGCACCCCTTCCCTAATTTACTTTTTTTTTTTTTTTTATTAAGCAGAGGGTTGAACTAATATCTCATTAGATTCTTGATATCAGAATTAGACTTTTTTTTCCTTAAATTGCATCCTAATGTAAATAGCAATAAGATCTAGGAATCCTAGCACAAAATGAAAACTATTTTTCTCCATGGACAGTTAGTTTCCAGTTCCATAAAGCTCATGTAACCTTCCAATCCTTTATCACATGAAGACTAGATGTCTAAATGAATCCTGTCTCTTTAAAGAGATAAATATCTGTTTATTGAACCATAGCAAATGCAGCCACAATGAATCCCTCCTGTCATGTTGATGCTTATTTCCATGGAAACAAGGCTTACAAAAATAGCTGATATTATATTTTGTTTATAAAATCAAGTTTATATGTTTCCTCCCACAAAACTGCTAAGATTGCTTATGAGAATTATCATTTAATTTAAGATCACTTTTAAGGATGTGTGATGAGTGCAGTATGGGGCCTCTTGGGAACCAGGATTCCAAGTTTATGTTACCCTCTGGGCAGACATCTGTTTCCTACGCCAGCGGTAACTGCATTTCAGCTTTTCTTCAAGAAACATGTATCTCCCAGATTTATGGTCAGATCTGGAAGACTCAAACAATCCTGCCTTAGTGGGCACATGATTTACATCAAGCCAATTCAATAATTTTCCAGTACGTAGTTAAGGAGTCACACTAGGTCCTTAGTGCTGTTGTAATAAGGACCACAAGACACCATACCATCTCCAAAGCAGATTCACTACCTCACAGCCCTGGAGGTTCAAAGTCCTAAGATCAAGGTTCAATACAGCTTTCTTTCAGAGGTTTGGGGGAAGACTCTTTCCTTTGCCTTTTCCAGCTTCTGGGAGCTTCCCGCATTCTTTGGCTCATGGTCCCCTCCTCCATCTTCAGAGTGAGCATCACAGTATCTTCCATGTTTCTCTCTGACTTGTTCTTGTTAGCACATCTACTATGACCACAGCCCCACTCCCTTTATTTTACAAAACCACACTGTGGTTACAGTGAGATTATTTAAATCATCTAAAATATAACCAGTCTTTCTGATTTATGATAACTTGATGACATTTGTAAAGTTTCCTTTGAGATGTAACGTAACATATGTATAGGATCTGGACATTTAAGCACAGACCTTGGGGAGGCATTATTCTGTCTACCACATGTGTGTTCATTTAATCTGAGATAATCCAATAAAACTAGGCTCCTAAATGCAGTGGGAAATATTAGGGAGGAGGTACTTCCTCCCCCCCCTCCGCGCCCCCCCCCGCCCCCCCTCCCCCCGCCCCACCTAGAGCTAGCTTGGTAGCCCTTTTAAATTGAGAGCTGTGTGCACTCACTTACTGTCCCTTGGGAATGTCTGCCTAATGAAGTCTGTGAAAATCCAAGGGAAGGAGAGGAGGGGGGGTGCCAGTGTGGCAGTAGCTGGATGCTCTCCACAATCTGCTTCGGTTCACTAAAGCCAGCAAATCACCCTCCAAATCTGTGGCTTGAGTTTGATCCCCAGAACCTGCATGGTAGAAGGAAAGACCCACTTCTCAAAAGTGTCCACCCCCTTATTCCAAATAAATAATTGTAAACAAAAAAGTCTTAAAAAATATAACAACAAATACAACTTTAAAAAAAGAAATTACAGTGTTGAATTTTCATTTGAAAATAAGTAACTGTCACAGGCATGGAAAGTGCGTTGGCTGAACTGAGATGGACTACAAGGATGAGGGACTGATAAACAGAGGGTCCTGGCTGGGTTCCAGATCTTTACCTTAAGTGACTGGTTGGTCACTGAGCACATGGATGGGAAAGTGTGGCAATCAGTGCACTGGCGTTAGATAAGTTTACAACTTAGATGGCATTATTTTGAAATAAAATAGGTTTAGAAGAGAAGGGTGTTAATAGAATTTAGGAAAATGTTTACAAAGATACTGACATCATAAAAACCAAAAGAAGAGATTCTCAAGTAGGGGCAAGTGCTATAAACTTTAACAAACACTGTCATGAAGGCCAGAATGACAAGTGAAAGGGAAACACTGACCCAGGAGGTAAGCATTCCTGACCTCTTCCTCCTCACATTTTCTCTTTTTCTGTTATGTGGAGGTGAGGACTCTCTTTGGTCTCACAGGTGTGCTATCATATTAGAACACCTAGTGATGATCTGACTATGATGCTTATCCCATAAATATGCCAGAGAACACAGCCCATCTTAGAAAGGGTATTCAGTGACAGGGGAAGGCTTCTAGAAGATTCTGAGCCATAGATCATGTCTACAAGGACACATAAAGGTGATCCTGGAGGGTAGGACAGGATGGCAGAGGTGGAACAGAATGCCTTCCTTGTGCCTCTCCATTTAGTATGTAGGAAAGAGTCATTGGTTCAGTATGAACAGCAATATGGGGTTCATGTGAGCCTGTCAATGGACTTAGAATATTGCAGGTCTATCAGGACTTGAGGTTTTCGGTGGTGCTTCATTCCTTCAAGTCAAGCAGCTGAATATAATAACTAGACTAGAATTCAGGTCTTCTTTCTAAACCTGAGAAGAATTTTGAGCTTCTAGTAGAATGGAGTGGTGTAAAGGTGAGGTAGGAATGAAAATGCAAGTATTTACGTCAGTGAAAATGCTGGGGAATTGGATGATCAGCACAAGGCAGGCTATTACTGAAAGCTCCTCTTTCATTTCTTACCTCTCTATCTCTCTGGCCACAGTAAAGGTTGATTGACTGTAGAGGAAAGTATTCCTACACTGAACAACTCTTTGGCCCATTTCACAGGCATGTGTTAGTCATCCAAGAGGGAAGGTGAGCTGGACACAGTCACACCTTCCATTCAGGTATGGTTGACAGTTGGAGATCCTTCTTCCCTTTTTTTCATGCTGATGATACTCACTTCTATTTTCTGAGGTATCTCCAAAAAAAAAAAAAATCAACTGGAAAAAGGCTCAGAATCCTGTTGTAGAATATTATTTTAAGGTGTGTTACATTTGTTTATGCTCTGGAACATTTGTTTAATGATGCAAAGATGTGGTGCATTCCTTTATGCTGCATTGGTTTAACTCTGTGAAGCTGTGTTACTGTGCCTCTCTAAAACACCTGATCATCTGATAAAGCGCTGCATGGCCAAGAGCTAGGTAAGAGAAAGAAATCAACAGGGCTAGTAGGCAGAGAGAATAAATAGAAGGAGAAATCTGGGAGAAAGAGAGGAGAAAGAGCAAGAAAACAAAGAGAAGAGGATGCTAGGGGCTAGCCACCCAGCCACACAGCCAGCCACGGAAAAGAGTGAAGGTAAGCCATACAGAAGTAAGAAAAGGAAAGGCCCGGGGCAAAAGGTAGACAAGATAATTTAAGAAAAGCAGGTTAGCAACAAGCCAAGCTAAGGCCAGGCATCAATAAAGAAGAATAAGCTTCCATGTACAATTTATTTGGAACTAGGTGGTGGGCCCCCCAAAAGAGTAAGAAACAAGCAACTACAGAATCCCACAAAATAAAATGCAGATTTCTGGGTATTGCTTCCTTCAGAATGTGGCAGAAAACCTTTACTGGTATTGAAAGTGAAGTGAGACAAGGCACTTTAGGCTGGGTTTCAGAGCTCAGCTGTAGGAGAGAAGATTGAAAGAACTCCAAGGACCAGCGTGGGAGACTCACTTCACATCCTTCTATCCTCTGTATGACTCACTTGTCTTTCCTTCTGGCACTCTCAGTTTGAGATGCAAATGTCATCTGAGTATCAAGAGACAGGTCTAGAAGCTTGTTCTAAATCTCTAATTTTGTGTTCATTGATCATCCAAATTCTACCCACACTTTATGGTCTTCCCTGAGGACTCATTTTTTTTAAAGCAATTGGTTATTGTGCTTCTGTTCAGTAAGCAACTCAAAACATGAAAGATTTTATGTAACGTAGGGAGGGGGTTCACATGGTACAGAGAATAGTCCCGCCTTCATCTTGGTGTCTTTCTCTCTGTTTTAGTTAGGATTTCTATCGTTGTGAAAAGACACCATGACCACGGCAACTCTTATAAAGGAAAACATTTAATTGAGGTGGCGGCTTATAGTTCAAAAGCAGTCCATTATCATGACTGGGGAGTGTGTTGGCATGCATGCAGATGTGGCTACATCTTGATCAGAGGGAAACAGGAAGTAGTTTCCATCACTAGGAGTAGCTTGAGCAAAGGAGACCTCAAAGCCCACCCCAACAGTTACTCATTTCCTCCAATAAGGCCACACCTACTCCAACAAAGTCACACCTCCTAATAGTGCCACTTCCTATAAGCTCATGGGGGGCAAATTACATTCAAACTACTACACTCTCTTACTTTTCTCTATCTCTTCCTTTTCTGGAATCATATAAATTCCACTTTTCACTAATGTGTATCACTTTAACAATCACTTAAAAACTCTTTTGAAGTAAGGTCTTACCTATGTCGTCCTGAGTAGCTTTGAACTCCTGGGTTCAAATGATTCTTGTACCATAGCATCCTGAATGGCTATGACTGCACCCAGTTTAGAATTAAATTTTTAAAATTAATTAATGTTTTGGTTCTATGTAGCCCCAACTGGCCTGCAACTCACCATGTGTTGTTGGTTGTTTTTTACTCTTTGCTCTTTGGGGGGCCCTACCACTAGCTCCCAAATAAATATACAAAAGAAACAAATTCTTTCTTATTAATGCCTGGCCTTAGCTTGGCTTATTTCTAGCCATATTTACTTAGCTTAAATTATCCCATCTTCCTTTTGCCTTTGGTCTTTTATCTTTCTCTATGTTATATAACTTTCTTTCTTTATTTATTTTTTAATTTTATTTTACAATACAATTCAGTTCTACAATATCAGCCCTTGTTCTCCCCCCTCCTGCCCCCCTCACCTTCCCCCCAGCCCACCCCCCATTCCCATCTCCTCCAGGGCAAAGCCTCCCCCGAGGACTGAGATCAACCTGGTAGACTCAGTCCAGGCAGGTCCAGTCCCCTCTTCCCAGGCCGAGCCAAACAACCCTGCATAAGCCCAGGTTTCAAACAGCCAACTCATGCACTGAGCACAGGACCCGGTCCCACTGCCTGGATGCCTCCCAAACAGATCAAGCCAATCAACTGTCTCACCCATTCAGAGGGCCTGATCCAGTTGGGGGCCCCTCAGCCATTGGTTCATAGTTCATGTGTTTCCATTCGTTTGGCTATTTGTCCCTGTGCTTTATCCAACCTTGGTCTCAACATTTCTCGCTCATATAAACCCTCCTTTTTCTTGCTAATTGGACTCCCGGAGCTCCACCCGGGGCCTAGCCGTGGATCTCTGCATCCAGATCCCTACTTTTTTTTTTTTTAATTTTTCAAGACAGAGTTTCTCCATGTAGTTTTGATTCCTGTCCTGGATCTTGCGCTATAGACCAGGCTGGCCTTGAACTCACAGAGACCTGCCTGGCTCTGCCTCCCAAGTGCTGGGATTAAAGGTTTGTGCCACTGCTGCCCGGCCTTTCTTTACTTCTTACTTCATGGCTTGCTATATAGCTGGGTGGCTGGCCCCCATGATCTCCTCTCCTTCTCCTTTTCTTGTTCCTCAATCTTCTCTTCCCAGATTTTCCTCCTATTTATTCTCTCTGCTTTCCAGCACCACCTATCCTTTCTCCTGACTAACTATTGGCTGTTCAGCTCTCAACCAGGTGTTTTAGACAGGCAAAGTAATACAGCTTCACAGAGTTAAACAAATGCAATATAAAGAATGCAACACATCTTTGCATCATTAAGCAAATATTCCACAGCGGAAACAAATATAACATATCTTCAACTAATATTCCACAACAACCATGTATTCCAGTCTGTTCTCAAATTGACTGGAATCCTCCTGTCTTGGCTCTGTAATTTCTGGAATTATAAGAACACATGCCACACAAACCTAGGGCGTCTTGTATGCTAGGTCAGCACTTGACAGTGGGCCCTGGAATTCAGTTTTTAAAGTTCTCACCCTGTCTCAAGTGTTTTCTCATTCAATAGGAATAGTATTTATTCCAGGTAGGTTTATTTCCCATGCTCTCATGTTTATTACTTCATCTTTTTCTATTGAGAAAAACAAATGACAACTTTAACAAACTGACCAATGATGGCCTTGATCTTCATCTCTTCGTCTTACAGCAACAGGAAGTTCCTCTTCATTCATGAAAGCCAAAATGCCTATCATGCTCTCTACATCTCTCCTCCTTGGCTTTGCTAAGATTTTAAATTTGATGACTCTTTTTCTACCACCATTAATTTCTCCCTGTCAGCTAGGATGAAAGTATCTATTCTTGGGTTTCCCATCTTAAGCAAAAGTCCCTCACTGAACCACTTTCCTAACTGCTATTATAGGATTTAATTTTCTTTACAAACAGTTTTCCTGTCCTTATTGTGAAGGCAATACAGACTCCATCTTAGGGAAGGGCCACCATCTTAGACCACCTACTATACTCAGTTCCAGGAAGGACCTTAGGAATGTGCCATGACAACTGGAACAGATACAGGGCAGTATGCTCCTGCAGACATTCTGTCTGCAGTTTATGGTCCTTGGAGATATATAGATAATTCTGCTGAGCAGCCCAGATAATCCTGCCCAGCAAGTTGTGGTTCCCCACCAAAAAGTCCAATCTAATAATTTCAAATGTGGTTTTGAGTCAAAAGTCTAGCCCAATAGTTTCAAAAAAAATCACCTTGCCCCATATCCCTTGTACTCAATTCCAAGTTGCCAAAGCATGTAATTTCCAGCTTGTGGTTTCTCCCTGTAAAAACTCTGTACCCCTGGGTCCTCTGTCACTGAATTTCCCTCCATCTGCCTGATGGTTGGCCCAGGTTCAGATCTGACAATAAAAGAACCCTTATGTGCTTGCATCTGTAATTTGGTCTCTGGGGGTTTCGAGAAATGGTTACAACACTATGTTGTCTCCACTTCCCAATTTCAAGAAATTCGTCAACTCATTGCAATCTACCTTTTCTCCTCAATTTACTACTGAAAATTATAAAACCCAAAGGGATTGAAATGATTTTTGTTTCTGTTGCTTGCTAGTTTTATTCTACTGTGGTCTGATAAGATACAAGGCTCCCTGATCCTATATATTTAGACTTAAAAAAGCTTACAGCATGGCCTATGGTGTAATCAGTTTTCCATGTGCCATTGAGAAGGATGGAATAGTCAGTAGATGTCTATTAAATCTCATTGATATATGGGATAATTGATATCTAAAGTTTGTTGTTGTTGAATTTCAGGTTGGAGGACTTAAATAAAGATGAAAATGTGGCATGTAACCCTTTATTCCCTTTAGTATTTGTTACATGAAATTAGGAACCCCAAGAACCATTGTATACATATTTGATATTCTTATAGTTGCTTCATGAACTGTCCTCTTTATTAATATGTAGTGGCCTTCTTCATCCCTTCGTGCTAACTACATCATTTTATGTCTATACATCCATATAAGAAAATCACTAAATAAGCTTGTTTATGGTTTTTGTTTGCTTTGTAAGTTGACCTTCCATCCTTTGTCTATGAGTTTGGGGATGTGTTTGCCTGTGACATGTTTCTTGGAGACAGCAGAAGAATCACATTTTCTTTTCTAATCCAGTCAGCCTACATCTTTTAATTAGTGTAGGAGGCCATTTTCATTTAAGGTTATTGTTGAGCAGTGTTTTCTGCTTCCTGTGGTTTTGTTGGTTGTTCTGTTGGGCTGAATTGTTAAGAGTTTTCTCTTTCTCCTGTGTTAGTACCAGGGCTTGTTGCTTTGCTGTATTAGTCATGGTAGATTACTCTCTGGCTTTTCTCATATGTCTGTTTCCCTCAATGTACTCTGTTGTACGATCTTGTAGATAATATTATCCTTATTCTTCTTGTATTTTTGGTGTCCTGCTGAGCATTTTCTTCAGTCATGGTTTAGTTATCAAAAATTGCCTTAATTTATGCACAAATAAATTGTGTCTTGAGATAGTCTTGCTTCCCTATCAATTTGAAGAAATAGCCTTGCTGCATCTATCAATCTTGACTGGTAATTATTTCCTTTTAGATCTTGAAATTCCATGCCTTCTTGGCTTTTAGGATTGCTGATGAAAAATATTGTGATGTTTATGCCTTTGTGTATCAGTCATCCCTTTTCCCTCATAATTTTTAATATTGTTTCTTCTTGACTATGATATATCAAGGAGAAGTCCTTTTAGTCAATCCTATTTTAGGCTCTAAACATTGCTTTTGTTTTGATGCCCATTTATTCCTCCAGATTTAGGGAATCTTGTACTATAATTTCATAATATTCATAATTAAATAAGTTGCTTATGTCTCCAGACTTTAATCTCAGCTCCTGCTTCCACCCCAAGGATTCTTAGATTTGCTCATTTGAATGTATCCCTACTTTTAGATCCTACCTTACCACAGTCAGAATGGCAATCAACAAGAAAACAAATAGCAGCAAATGCTGAAGAGAATGTGGGGAAAGAGGACATTTATTCACCACTAGTAGAAATAAAACTGACAGAACCACTATGAAAGTTAGTGGGGAGATTTTTCAACATATTAAAAATGGGATTACCATATGACTCAGTATACAACTCCTGGACATATGCCCAAAGGGTATTATATCCTACTGCAGAGATATTTGCACATCCATGTAATTGCTGGACTACTCACAATAGCAAGGAAATGAAACCAGCCTAAATGTCATCAACAGATGAGTGGATAATGAAAATGTGGTACATGTGCACAATGGAATTTTATTCAGCCATAAAGAAAAATGAAATCAAGAAATTCACAGGAAATGGATAGGCCTGGAAATTATTATATTAATTTGAAATAACTCAGACTCTGAAAGAGAAATACCATATGTTCTCTCTCATAAAAGGATCTTATATTTAATTTTTTATATACATGTATGGGTACAGGTCATCAAAATAGAACAGAGACAGTAATGGGGGAAAAGAGGCCTTAAGCAACAGGAGAAGGATCAGGAAAAAGAGGGTATAGGACATGTGTGACAGGGAAGTGGAAAGGGGACAACGGGGTGGGGGGGCAGTACAAGAGGGGTCAGAACTCAGGTCCACAGGGAAACTGAACGGTGGCATGGAGGTCAACAAAAACAAAATACGAATAAAAATGCCATAATAAACCCATTGCTTTGTATGCTAACTAGAAAAACCAGTAGTATAACTTCTCTCCTCGTCTTCCTGACTTTAAGCAGTGCCAGACAATCTGGTCATTCCCCTGTCTCTGCACACAGGCCTTGTCTTTGTTGTTGCTGTTTTCTGCCGTCTTTGCCTTGTTTACTTTTTGTATCTCATATTTCTATTCTTCAGGCTCCTTGACCAGATGATTTTCATCTACTACTTCACTAACAAAATGGGTTCTACAGCCTTTAACCTAGGACCCCTTCTCCACTTTCTTCCCATGTCGTACCCAATCCCATGGTCATAAAGATTGATGACACTCGAATTCTTTCTACAATTTTTCAAACTCTCTTTTCTGTACTAGGCTTGAATAACAAAATATTTATTCAATACTTCTACTTGAGTGTCTCTTAGGCAATAGAAATAATACTTAATATGCCCCAAACAAAACTTACTATTATTAACGATTAGGTTTTGAAGGCGGGTCTTGCTGTGTAGCCCAGGCTGATCTTGACCTTGTGATTTTCCTGCCACAGCCTCACCATCGCTGTTAGTAGCCATGTTACTCAGCTACCAATTTGTTTTTTTTTCAAACTAATACTTAAAAATGTAAAAATTACATATTAATTAATTACATATTAATAAGTACCATGTGATATTTCTACATGTGCATACACTGTGTCAATTAGATGGGAAATCTTGATTTCCTTAATAAAAACCTACCTTTTCCTCATATAGATCAATGCTCTTTATTGGTGAAATTATTAGGGCCACTCCACGTAGTTAAAAGGGAGGTTTATTTGGTGGCATAACTTACAAATGAAGGGATAGGTAGGTTGCAGGGTCTGGGGAAGACGTAGCGCAGTCCGGCGGTGTTCTCTGGAGAACTCTGCTCGGTCTACCTCTAGTGTCCAGGGTCCAGGAACCAAGAGAGGCAGCGCACCCGGATCTCCGGTCTTCAGGGTCCTCTCTTGGCCCCGCCTTGTAGGCGTGACAGTTACCGAAGCCTCAATGGGGGTTGGAACTTCCAGATCAAAGCTGGAATGGCTACCCACTACAGCTCTTACCATTTTCTCAGCTGTCAGATTCTTAATTGTTCTGTGTTGTTCTTTATCTACATTGTAGCACATATCCCGTTGTGTTACTTCTTCATCTAGCATTTATTAAAGCCTACCCACTAGTGCCCATGTTTGCTGCCACTCTAGAAGACCAGTCTTTGTTCCTGCTGAACTATTACAGTGTCCTACTTAGTCTCTCTCCTCTACATTGTCTCCTTTGCATTTACTTACAGCAACCAAAATTTTTAATGTAAATTAATTATTAAATAGTTTACATTTTCTTCAAAGAGGATTTATCCTACAAGTCCCCACAGTATTGCTTATGTCTACAATTCATCAACTCTATTCTTCATTCAATATGGCCCAGTCTAGCGTAAGCCCTTCTTCAATTACTTAAACATGCAACTCATCTCCACTTTCAGAGACTTTCCAATGGCTGGTTCTACCATCTGAATGACTCGTTTTACAGTAAGTAACATTTGTTTTCCTTTACCACAGGTCCTTCCTCAGAATGCTCTTTCATCAGCCTAGATGCCCATTCACATGGTCTACCACATGGTTCCTTTATAACTCATCCTGGCTTTCCGATTTGCTTCTCTGTCCCACAAGACCACTGTTTCTCAGAAGTTTTTAAATTTGATGACACCTGATTTTTTTATTCACATAGTCTGGATTGCAGCCTTGGCGTAAAGTCTTTTAACAGCTCCCCTGGTGGTTTAATGGGCATCCAAGATCTAGAAGCACAGGCCAGGACCATTGTTTCTCAAATGTCCTGCCAGATCAACATCCTCAGCACCATCTGTGAATCAGTTAGAAATGCAAATTCTCTGGCCTCCCCCTCAGGTCTATTGAACTAGCATCACTTCATGTGCTTCTAACACATGATAAAGTTTGCCCAACATTATATTAAGTGTTGTGAGTCCTTTTCCTTGTCTTCCAGATATCGAATTACTGACCTAGTAGGCACAGTAGCTATCAACAAATGACTCTTCAAGAGTAAAATCAATACATACACACAAATTACACAAATGAGACACTGAACTGTTGGTTTTGTCTTGCAGAACTGAATGAAAACGATCTGATCACGATGTGTTTCTTCCCACTAAGAAGTAGGAATGGATTTATTCTACTATCTCCGAGTAAAAATGTATATTACAGAAGAAACAGAAGAGCAGAAAACAGTGTGATTCCTGAACTGCTGTCCCAGCAGTTCTATTTCTCAGCGTCATTTATATTGCTCCCAACACTTTAGCACTGGATGTTTTGACAAGTGTGCTATTTTCACTTCTACCTCTGATCCAAAGATGGTAAAGTGGAGAGGCTACTGATTATGTTTCATCAGTAACAGATCAGCACACACATTTATTTTCTTTTAATTTCCCAGGGAGGGGGAGACGAACAGCCTGCACCATCAGATTAGGGGGGTACTTGCCTTTTCTTGGGTTAGCTTCTGTGCTTTGCATGAGAGCAGTCCTCTGTTAGAAGCCCCGTTGCTATTATCTGCACATCCTCCCCAGCACCATCTGGAAACATCACCATTTTCAGAATGCAAGGTGCATCCTTCTCCATTCTTAGACATTTTATCATGCTGAGAATGCTCAGGCACTTTGAGCCCTGTCATGATTGACTTGCTAGAGAAAAAAGAAAAGATTATCTACTCTAATTCTAGTGTGAAGTTGATACATAAGCTAGAGAGAAACAATGATATTAGTTCAAGCTGCTCAGAAGTGAATTATGCCTCCCCTTGGATAGTGTTCCTAACAAACAACCCAAAAGCTGCTCATGGGGGTGGATGCTAATTTTGTAGCTCAGACTTGTTTCTGCTATTATTTTGTGTAATGATTCATTCTCCCAGACCTCAGGGAAAAATAATGCAATAGTTCCGTATTGGCTGAAATGGCTGTGCCTACAGTCCCCTGCCAGGGGTACCCTGGAGAGCTTTCCATCCAGATCAGAAGGGCTTAATAGAAGCACATTTCCATGGCTTTCCTGGAGGGGCAGTAGTTTTGAAGGACACAGCAAGGACTTTTTAAAAAATGATGCTTTCCCCTCTCTTCTGTTCCTCGGTCAGGGAAAGGCTCAGCTGTAGCCACTCCTGTAAAAGTCAGGAGGAGGACACTGTTGAGGGGGATTTCTTCCTGTCTTCTTTGTCCATAGTTTCAATGATACCTACGGTCAGCTTAATATAGATATGTTTTTATTAAATCTCAAGGGGAGAAAGGGAAGAGAAAAATGAGGTCACAAATACCAGCACAGACTTTCCTTGACTCCTTCTAAGAATCAGGAAAGCAGATACTTACTTTTGCACAACAGGACAAAAGAAATGTATACATGTCCTGAAATGTATTGTGCACCTATATATGGTTCAAAAACCGGCTAGACATTTGTCTGATGAGCATCCACTCCAGAAACTGATCCCACAATTAGCAAATTATTTGGAAATGATGAGCAAACGAATGGGCATGTAGATTAAACAGGTCATATGTTTATTTTGGTTGAATTTGTGACAGGGTGGGCAGTTTGATCACCTATGCTCAAAGTCAGTCTCTAGCTGAGCTGATTTTCATATACCCTCCTTTATATGGAGAAAGAAGAATCCTATTTGAACAGAGGAAAGAAGAAAGCACACAGGAATAACACCTCACCCAACTCAATTCACCTGTATAGGTGCTGAAGCAGAAGAAGCAAGGTCATTTTTAAGGGACAGTCCTGGCTGGTGGGCTAGGGGAGCATGAAGGTGTGGGTTTCTAGCCTCTCCTGTGATGGAAGGTATTAGAGAAAAATTGACACCCAGAAAGGGAATGAGAAGCCACTAAGATAACCATTTACTTTCTTGCCTTTCAGTCTGTAGCTAGGGTAAGCCTTTTAAGCCCCACTCCAGCCATACTACTTATTTGTTTATTTCTGTGGCTTCCAGTTGCTGTGCAAGGGAAGGAAACATGCCCTGCTCGAGCTTTCCTGCCTGCTCCTCAAAGCTTATTTCACAGCCCTGCTGTGTGTCTCTTTGATGTCCTGTATTTTATAGATCATATTGCAATTCTGTTTTGGTAACTGTGTAATTAGTTGCTGAACATCTATTTCCATCAAATTGCAAGCTTTGGGGTGGAAGACATTTTATCCATTTTCATCAACACTGCATTTGCTGGTTACGCAATACAGAATCTTGTTCATAGTAGATGTTCTTAAACTATTTGTTGAATGGGGAGAAAGAGAAGGTTTATTACAAAACACTGTGTGTCTACAATCAAAATGTGAGAAAGGATAAAAGCAAGCTGATAAATATTTCAAACTGAAACACTATGTTTTCCTCCTTAGAGTTTTGCTTGTTTGTTTAAGTGGTAAATTCTATCTCTTTAATGGTCTGAATGTTTTAAAAGTTTACTTTTATCAGCTCCTCTACTCATGCCAAGGCTCAGGAAGCATCAGGGGAGAAGGAAAGGAGAGAGTTGGAGGATGCTCTGTGGTGCTGCCTTCTGTGACTATTGTACACATGAACTCACAGCATCTGTAGGTACCTATAGAAGACCTAAACCAAATCGAGCCAGCCAAAATCCCCATGTAGATAGGGTAGATGATTTCCAGGCCCAATCCCTTATTAAACAGCTGTTTGCATTGATAACCACTAGGGAAGGGAAAATCATTCTTTGAGGGCATGGCGGTTGGTATGTTTGCTATGTTCCAGTGAATGACCCCACACCAGTATACATGGGGGCAGCACTAATTGACCTTTTCATAACAGAAAAAAGATGACATGAGTTAGGAGGGGGAAGCATTGGCTGATATGGAGGGAGTTAAAGGAAGAAAATGGCAGTGAATATTATCATATTTCTTTGTATACATGTACTAAATGCTCAAAAAATAAAAATGCATTATAAAAAGTTTTTTTAAACTAAATTTAGACGTGAGTACTTCTCTTTCTAATCAATACACATAGCTAAAGAGGTAAATAGTTATTTGCTGTTGAAGATAAGGAAAAGCTGCTTATACGTGTTGTCTTTGACCAATTCTAATCTGTACCAACTTCTTTCCTAATAAACTACTATGGTTTGAAAGTCTCCTCCAAACTCATGCTGAAATTTAATGGCCAGTGAAACCATGATACCTGGTTAAATCTTCGAGAGCCTTTATCTTCAGGAGTGAGCCTGTTACTGCTGTGCAAAGGGAGTCCTCCCCTCCATCCTGTGTTCTCAACCTTCCTTCTGCCTTTCACAATGAGATGACATAGTAAGAGGACGCCTGCCTCCATAATCATGAGTCAATTAATTTTATCTATTATAAATTTATCACAAACTATAATATTATATTATTATATATAACCATTATAGGATTATATTATGTAATATTATATTATTACATAAAATATGATAAATCTATTATAAATTAGTTTGTTATGTATTTTTACAGTAACTAAAATGATCTAAGATGTAAATAAAATGCAAGATCATATTCAACTGATCTCAGTTGTTGTCTAGAGACTTTAAGAAAGTTTCAAACCTGACATTTCTTGGAAGCTTATTCTGGTTTGGAGAATCTATATACTCTGGAGATGTGTGTCAGCATAGTAGTATAGCTACTATAGAAAAAGCTACATGCAAATATTATTAGAATATCTATTTTATTTAGACAATATTGGACTCAGAAACTCTGTTCTTGGGATATATATATATATATATATATATATATATATATATATATAACAGACACAAATATTTATAAAACTGATTTGGTTGATAATGTTCATAGTGGCTATATTAATAGCAGCCTCAGACTAGAAACTCAATGACCATCAACAGGAGAATGAGTATGAACAGGAATCATCAAGAAACAAGGATTAATGACACAAGCAAAAATCTTGTGTTGACTATCACAACATTGTTCATACTCTATAGTCTCAGTAAGAAAAGTTCAATGAAAGGCAAAATTAATCTGTAGTGCTAGACCAGAATCAAGATAGTGATTTTCTCTGAATGGCTGTCATAGAAAATTGACAGGAGGGATAAAGAAGTATTCTACATCTGTGGCGATATATTGTGTATCCTAATAAACTTATCTGGGGATCAGAGGACAGAGCCAGTCACCAAATTAGACATAGAGGTCTGGCAGTGATGGCACACACCCTTAATCCTATCATTTGGGAGACAGAGATCTGAGGTCTGTCTGGATCTCTGTGAGTTCAAGGCTACACTGGGAACAGAGGCAGGTGTGGTGGCACATACCTTTAATCGCAGCACTTGAGATCTCATGTCTTTGCTTGGGAAGTACACACACCTTTAATTCCAGGAATATGGCAAGACACAGAAAGGTATATAAGAAAGGTATATAAGGAAACAGGAACTCAGGCTCTTGAGACTGAGGATTTTGTAGAGGTAAGAACCTGACTGGCTTGATCTCTGATCTTTCAGCTTTCACCCCAATACCCAGCTCTGGGTTTTCTACTAATAAGACCTTTTAAGATTGGTGTTATATATATCTTTATCTGAGTGATTGTAATCTGAGTATGTCAATGTGTCACAGGCTTTGGGTTAGCAACAGCCATGGGAAACAGGAACCAAGAAGAGGAGAGAAAGAAAAGACATTCAGAAGTTCAAGTAGCAAGAGACCCAGCACTAGTGAGTGGTGTAGTGATCTGCAGCTTTGCTTTTGGTTGCTATGAGCCAAGCCCACCACCTGAGAAAGACTGTGAAGCTTGGCATCCAGTCCGACCTCTGGATCCGTTTATCTACTGCACAGCTCACTGCTAGAACTGAGAAGAATGAAGATTAATGCTATGAAGAGAGAAACAGGAAGAGATAAAAAAGAAAAAAATCTGAGGTCATAGAAAATTGAAAACTAAAACAAACAAAAAAGTATTTGGTTTCTCATCATGATATTTAATGATGAGTCTGGCTTTTTGTTTTTGTTATTTGGAGACAGGATATCATATAGTCAAGGCTGTCCTCATACTTTCTATGTCACTATGGATGACCTTAAATTCCTGATCCTTGTTCTTCTGCCTCCCAATTTCTAAGATTACAGATGTGGTACCATACCTAGCTGCTGAGCAGCTTTAAAAAGCATTGCGTCTTTTTTCTTCTGTATAAATCTCAATGACGTGTTTGCTTTCCTCATTCCTTAATGCACTTGGGAGACACCCTTTTACTGGCATATTAACCACTACTATATTAAGTGGGGAATCACAAAAGTGTGAGAGAACCTTCCCTGCCCATAAGATGGAAAACTAAGTGTAGCCAAAGGGGGTACCTAATACAAAGAAGGAAGTTTCTAAAAAGAAGGCAGGTCTAATGGGTGTCTAAAACTTGACTGCTTGAGTTCAGCATCAACATAAATGATAGAAAAGTTGAGATACTCCAATTTCAGCCAATCCCCACTCCTGCCATCTGGTAGACCCCTATTTTTGAGGACCTAGAGAAAAGCAGCTCCAATACTCCATCTGTGCTATCCTCACACCCATGCAGAACACAATTATAGCTGTTTGGCTCCCTAGCAGGAGAGTGGAGAAAGGAGAAGTCCCATCAAAAGGCAAACCAGGCAACCTCTGTGATGAAGAACTGACTACCATATTCTCAGAACTAATGCAATGGCTCTCGTGAATCTCAAATGCAGTTGTGAGTTTTGGTGCGACAGTGGTTGTTTGGTGGATGATTAGGCAGTGGGAAGAAATCCACTTTGTCACTCTATATGACTCAAAGGGCAATGGCTCAGTGACTTCTTGAGAGAGAATCTATTGTTTAAACTGAGCTACCCTAGGGGAGCGAGAACAGGAACAACCATGAGTCAGAGCCTGAAATTAATCTGCCATAGCCCCAGGGCATGAGACAGCCCTGGGAAGCAGTTGTGGAGAGCAGAAGGCCAGACAGAGACAAGCTCAAAAGTGTAGGCAGCAGGAAGTTCTCCCACTGGTGAGGAGAACAGATCATTAACCTAGAAGAGCACAATGGAGTTTGGTGGTACTGAGTCTCATTAACCACTGGAGCAGCCAATCTCCCCTTCACTGCTGTAAAACCTAAGAGTGTTGATAAAGGGCATCGTCCCATCAAGGCAAATGATTCTCAGAACATCTTAAAACAACAAAGGCTTTGAGTTTCTCTCTATTTAATTTGATGTTGGCTGTTGGCTTGCTGTAAATTGCCTTTATTATGTTTAGGTATGTTCCCTGTATTCCTGATCGCTCCAAGACCTTTATCATGAAGGGGTGTTGGATTTTGTCAAATGCCTTTTCAGCATCTAGTGAGATGATCATGTGGTTTTTTTCTTTGAGTTTGTTTATATGGTGTATCACATTGACAGACTTTTGTATGTTGAACCATCCTTGCATCCCTGGAATGAATCCTACTTGATCATGGTGGATAATTGTTTTGATGTGGTCTTGGAGTCTGTTTACCAGTATTTTATTGAGTATTTTTGCATCAATGTTCATGAGGGAGATCGGTCTGTAGTTCTCTTTCTTTGTTGTATCCTTGTTTGGTTTGGGAATCAGGGTAATTGTAGCCTCATAGAAGGAGTTTGGTAATGTTCCTTCTGTTTCTATTGTATGGAACAATTTAGAGAGTATTGGTATTAACTCTTCTTTGAAGATCTGGTAGAATTCTGCACTGAAACCATCTGGTCCTGGGCTTTTTTTGGTTGGGAGACTTTTAATGACTGTTTCTATTTCGTTAGGGGTTATTGGACTACTGGATCAGGCCCTCTGAGTGGGTGAGACAGTTGATTGGCCTGATCTGTTTGGGAGGCATCCAGGCAGTGGCACCGGGTCCTGTGCTCATTGCATGAGTTGGCTGTTTGAAACCTGGGGCCTATGCAGGGTCCCTTGGCTCGGCATGGGAGGAGGGGACTGGACCTACCTGGACTGAGTCCACCAGGTTGATCTCAGTCTGTGGGGAAGGCTTTGCCCTGGAGGAGATTGGAATGGGGGGCGGGCTGGGGGGAAGGTGAGGGGGGCGGGAGGGGGGAGAACAAGGGAATCTGTGGCTGATATGTAGAACTGAATTGTATTGCAAAATAAAAATTTAAAAAAAAAAAGAAAGCTGATATAAACTAAAAAAAAAAAAAAAAAAAAAAAAAAAAAAAAAAAAAAAAAACAACAACAAAGGCAGGTCTTCTGTCCACACAGGCCTGTGGGAGCTGCCATGGATCCTATGCCATACATTAAAATGATAGTTTCTAAGTTTTCAGTACTCAGAAGTCATTCCAATATATTCTGTGTGTGTGTGTTACGCATGCACCTCATCTTTTTTTTAGTTTTATGTGCTTCCTTTGTTCTTTTTTGGTTAAAAAATTAATTAAAATAAAATTATACCCATCCCCTTTCCTCCGTCCAACCTCTCCCATATTCTCCCAATCACCACTTCTTGAGTGGTCAGCATATATATATTCTGCTGAGTCCATTTTTGTTGTTGCTTGTGTGTACAAGATTTACCATTTATTTGTATTGAATAAGCAATAAGAGACCTCATCCCTGAGAGAGGCTAAATTTCCCTCTTTGGGAAGTCATTAGTAGCTTGTATTTCTTGTTCTACAAGTGTCAGCCTAAGATTTCCCTCTTCCATGTTAGTATTTCCACTGATAGTGTCATTGTCCTGGTCTTATTTAGGCAACCATATTGCTGAGGTATCATGGGTGTAGTTTCCCTGTATGTTCTAGGAGACAATACCTCACAGAAGACTTTTTGGTCCTCTGACTCTTACAATCTTTCTGTTCCTTATTCTTTGTTCTTTCCTGAACCTTATATACAGGAGTTGGGTTATGTTCTACTGTAGATATATCCATTGAGGGTGGGCTCCCCATGATCCACTGACCTCTGCATTATATATCTGCAGATATAAGTTTCTATAGTGATCTCCATTGGCTCCTTCTTGTTCTTTTTACTATACTTTTAGTAATGTTTTTAAATGATTTTATTAAATTTTGAAATATTCATATATTTTTCCTTTTTTGAAATACATCTACTTTTCTTTGTGTATTTTTCATGATAGGGAAGGCTTTCTCCCCTTCCCCCTCCTTCCTTTTTTTCCTGTTTTGCCGCACGTTTTACCTCTTTTTTGGTGTGTTCCCTAATACCTTGTTCAGCCGCCACCAGAGGAGCTTCCTCTTGCAGCAGATGGGAACAAACACACGAGACCCACAGCCAGACAATATGGAAATTGTGAGAGACCTTGAAACACTCAGTCCTAAATGGGATGTCCCCATCAAATCTCTCCCCTCAGGGAGCCAGAAATTGGGGGTAAATACTGAAAGACCACAGAGACAAAAGAACAAGCTATCTCTTACTTCTAGGACTTCTCAGTCTGAAAAGCTTTCCTCAGCCGAAAGACTTTAGTTCCTTTCTCTTCACGCCTTATATACCTTTCTCCACCCACCATATTACTTCCTTGTTAGTGCTGGGATTAAAGGTATGTGACGTCTCAAGCAAAGGCATGAGATCTCAAGTGCCTGGATTAAAAGTATGTACCACCACTGCCTGGCTGTTTTCTCTCCTAGACTGAGTCAATCTCATGTAGTCCAGGTGGCTTTGAACTCACAGAGATCCAGACAGATCTCTGCCTCCTGAGTGCTAGGATTAAAGGTGTGTGCCACCACTGCCTCGTACCTATGTTTAATCTAGTGGCTTGTTCTATTCTCTGATCTTCAGGCAAATTTTATGAGGGTAAACAATATATCACCACACTCAAGGATCCCTGAGGAAGAGGAGGCAGAAAGAGTGTAAGAACTAGATGGGTTAGAGGACACCATGGAATCACAGCCTCCCAGACACAACAAGGGTAGTGCACAAGTGAACTCATAGACCATAGCAGCATGCACAGGGCATGCGCAGGTTTGCACTAGATGGTGTCCTAGAGCTGAAAGGACACACACCCACCCCTAACCCAGAAGCTATCTCTAATTGATAGCTACTTGCATATGAAAAGTCAGTTTTCTCCAAAGGAGTCTCCCTGGTGAAATAAAACTCTTGAGGGTAGGCCCCATGCCCAGTAGTAGATGGTCAACACAAAATGAACTCAATGGCACCTTTGGAAGTTCTTTGTCTCAAAATATTAAATTAGGGCACTTTTTTTTTCTACCTCGAAGGTCTTTTGTGTGAATATGATGACTACTGTTTTTGTGTTTTCATGGGATTCCTGAGTGTTTGAACATGTGTGTATCTGCATCTATATGCATTTCTTGTACTTTTTCTTTGGCTCTTTCTCTTGCTTGATTGTTTTGTCATGTTCTGATTTATTTTATTATTATTCCTTAGATGCCTGTCAGTTTTCTAGATGGGAGGAGAGGTGGGGAGGAACCCGGAGGAGTAGGGGGAGGAGAAACTGTAATCAGAAATACAGTGTGAAAAAAATCTATTTTCAATAAAATAAAAAATACAGCTATGAGAATTTACATTGAAATATCAGAGCACTCTCAAGTAAACAGACTTAATGATGTATTTCACACTCTTGAAGAAATAAGAACAAACCTGTTCTAAATTAAGTAGAAGGAAATAATCAGGATCAAGTTAGAAATTAATGAAGTAGAAACTAAAAGAACAATACAGTAATTCCACAAAACAATGAGGTGGTTCTTGAAAAAAATAAATAAATAAGTGAAATAATATCAACAAACTCTTAGCCAAGCTAATTGAGAAGTCTAAAAGTCAATAAAATGATGAAAAGGGTGATGTCACAATAGAATACAATGAAAGCCAGAATATTGGAAATATTTTTGAAAACTTTTATTTTAAAATGATGGAAATTACAGAAGAAATAGTAAAATTCCCAACATATATGACCAAACAAAACTAAATTTAGCAGTTATAAACAATGTAAACAGAACCTCGATTTGGGGGATGTGGGGATGAGGGGTGGCTTGGGAAAGAGGGCTGGGGGGTGGGAGAGGGAGGGGGGATCTGTGGATAGTATGTGGAGTAGAAAATTTCTTGATAAAGCAGAATGAAAGGGAAAATAAACAATGTGAACAGAAAATAATCAATAATATTGGAGTAGTTAATAGTTTTCCAACAAAGAATGACCCAGGATTGCATGAATTGACTCCTGAATTCTATCATATCATTAAAGGAGAGCTAAGACCAATGGTCCTCAAACTGTTCATTAAGTATAAATGAAAGTAGCATTTACAGAACAGTAAAATGAGCCAGCATTGCCCTGATACCCAAGCCAGATCAGGACGCAGTAACAAATAGAGAAGAGTGAAGAAGTAGACTATGAGCAAATTTCTTTTCTGAATTTAAGTACAAAAGTTCTTTGTACTTTCTGACCAGATTCAACAGCAAAGCGAGGAGGTATTGGTCCATGGTCAAGTGGGTTTTATTCAGGGGATACAGGTTGTTTCAATGTATACAAGTCAATGAATGTAACATAGCTCATAAACAGATTCAGAGTCAGAGATCCTTTGATCCTGTCAAGAGACCAGGAAAAGCCTTTGAAGAACTCAATATCAGTTTATGATAAAATCCCTGAAGAACCTAGGCCTACATGGATATGGAATCATAATAAAAGCTATTCTGTGACCCAGAACTGCTGAGATTGTCAGTGATAAACAAGCTTGCTGATCCATGATACAAGTCTGAATTGAAATTGATCCTTGGAGCTCCTATAAAGGTGAAAAGAGAGAACAAACTCCAATAACTTGTCCTCTTACTCCCACATGTCACATGCCACCCCCATAATAATAAATAAAATCTATTTTTTTAAAGTTATGTATGACCAACGTATAGCTAACATCATACTAGGTGGGGAAGAACTCCCAAAACATTTCTTCTGAAATTGGGACCATGATAAAGGTATACCTTTTAAAATCCTTATTAACTATGATGTTTGAGCAATAAGACAAGAAAAAGGAGCATAAGAGATACATATAGGAAAACAAAAAGTGAAAGCAATTTCATTTTCAGAGGATGTGGTCCTATGCTCAAAGGCCATGAAGATCATTGCTTGATCTAATTCCTGAAGTATCTGAGTGTTTTTTTTTTGCTTTATTTATTTATTTTTTTTACCTCATCTGTATTTGTCTTTTAACTCAGAATGTGATTGGGCACTATGTTTCCATTCGCAAGTCTTACTGAAGTTACAAGACTATATTCTGTCTCCAACCTTTGCAAAATGAGCCACGGGGAACTCCTCTGTCAAGTTGTCTCAGCGAATGTTCTTACTCCTAAGACTGATACGTGAAGAATTAACTACAGGGATGAAATTTTTAAGATGCAACTTAAGCCTTCTTCATTTTTTTCCCTTTCAAACATGAAGCTATATCTCAGAACACTTCAGTGATGGATTATTTGATCTACTAAGAAATGCTGAGTGATTTTTTAAAAGAAGTTTTTGTTTGTTTCATGTTTTTGAGAAAAGGTCTCACATAGCCTAGGCTGGCCTTCAGTTTGCTATATAGCTGAGGATAATAGTGAATTCCTGATCCTCTTGCTTCTCGCTCTCTGGTGGTGGGAATGTAGGCATATGGCACCAAGCCTGGCTAAGTGTTAACTTCAACAAGCCGCCATTTCTTAACATAATGGAGATAATATCTGATTTCCATAAACATATTACAGAGATAGCATGATAGGCTCTTTCTGCCTATTTGTGCTGAGGGTAATTTATAACCAGCACATTTACTTCTCTCTGTTCTGGAGGCTAAGAAGCAGAGTGTCAGTGGGTTAGGTGACTGGTGATGGTCTTGTCTCTGCTTCCAGAATGGCTCTTTGAATGTTGCATTGTCACATGAAAAAGAGGTGGAAAAGGTCCCTACAGCACTCCTTTCAACCTTGTTTGTTTGTTTCCTTTAATCTATTTTCTAAAGATGTGAATCCTTTCATGGGCCTGGATCTTCATATTTCTGGTTACATCAGGGATTAACCTCCAGCCAGCATTTATGAGAAGACACGAACATTCAATAACAGATACCAAATGTGATCTTGAATGCCAAGCCCTGTGCAAATAAAAGCTCATTTTGCTGTTTCAGTGGGCTGCTGCTTTAGATTCCAGTTCTTCCCTTTCTTCACACATTTATGCAGATAATACCTGCAGGACTCTAAACCCTAGTCTCTTGTAGTCAACCTTGCAAAGCTTATTTCAAGAAACAAAAATAGCCACTCACTAGCACTCTCCCACTTCCAACTTACGAGTATATGCCTGCAAACTCTCTCTCTCTCCCTCTCTCTCTCTCTCTCTCTCTCTCTCTCTCTCTCTCTCTCTCTCTCTCTCTCTCACACACACACACACACACACACACACACACACACACACACACACACACTCAGGTAACATTGGTCACATTTTCTTTGGTATGTTCAGGAATTTGTTTCTGTTAAACATTGTACCTGTGGCATACAGAGCAATGTAGAGCTTGTGGGAACAGAACATGTGTTTAATTTTTTAAATAAACATATAAACAAACTAGTTTATTAGTATAATGCAGAAACAGTGTAAGTTGATTTCCCAGGCACATAGAATGTGCACTGCGTCTCTCTATAAGTAGGTTTTATACATTTTCTATGTTGGTGAATGAGAAAAACTGAGCTACATAGAAATAATTTAACTTGCTCCAAATCACTCAGCTAGAAGTCACTGATGGGAACATTCAGCTCCACATTTGCCAATGGTCATCTTGCCTGTGGTCATAACCACTTGTTTCTTATTTCCAAGATATTAAAATAATTTTTCTTTTCTGTGTTATATTTCATATTTAATCTAAGTCAAGTCCAGTTGATGTAAAATAGCCTCCCTCATGACAAAAAGAGTCTTCCTTTGCTCTTAAGCTTTCTTTGATAGACACGTACCAGGACAGAAATCAGAAGGTCTAGGGCACATGACTCAGGCAAGTCTCTGGTGAGCTTGTGGAGTTGGGGTAGATCATTGGGTTTTGGGCCTTCATTTTCTTCTGCTAACTACAGGAATACTATCTATGCATTTATTGTCACAAAATAGAGATAATTATAGAAATGAAAGTGTTCTATGAAATAAATGAACTGTGCCACAAAAATGTTTAGAAAGATATATCATCGTGAATCACTATAGGGAAATGGCCTGAATTCAAACATGTATTTGAATGGCTTTCATTGAGTATCTTTCTGCCTGTTCTCTCTCTCTCTCTCTCTCTCTCTCTCTCTCTCTCTCTCTCTCTCTCTCTGTGTGTGTGTGTGTGTGTGTGTGTTTATCCCCTCTCTCTCCCCTCTCCCACCCCCTCCATATACATACACATACATATAATAGGTACACATAGGATCATCTGTATACATTTATACATATGTGTGCTCACAGTTTTATATTAAAAATAACCATGGGGTAATCTATAGGGCTTTTTAAATTGAAGTTTTTTATTTTATTATTTCCAATCAAGGAAACCCAATAGACTGGTTCACCAGATGAGCTGAGAGGCCTTGTGACCATGTGGCCTGCTCATTTAAGCAGATGGAATAACACATTCGGTGTTAATTAAAATCTTCAAAGGGTCTTCAAAGGATAGCAGTAATATTATGTATTTCCCTTATTTAAAACTCTAGTAGATGAAGAATCCTTTTTTTCTCCTTAATGAATATAGGGTTTTCATCTGCTATCTTTATGAAAATGCTGCATGTAACACAGAAGAGAAAACTAAAAGGAAACCAGAATTGGGATGACTGTGTTGTTCTCTTTCCTTCAGAGCAAGCCATTCTTTTTGAAAGCCAGATGGCCACCTACTCCATTTCCTTGTAATTAAATCAGCCACTGGAACTGATTTGACAGTCTCGATAAAACACAACCCAGTAGACTTCTGGGTCCTCCTATTGGAAGGCATGCTGAAAGACACAATAGGTAGGCTCAGCATTCTCCTTCACGCTAGAGAGACCAGAAGCTTAGGACTCTTCAGTCTTCTACATAGTCGAGATGGGAGAGACTAGGATGCAGGGGTGGACATTGTAACGAAGGATTAGGCCTTCACACAGAGAGGTATGGAGACATTGCTTCCTCTATGACAGACCTGTGGAGTTTCTGATGTCTTGTGTCTGGTCTGTTAGATGGCAAATAGTGTGTGTTGGGGGGAGGAGGCATAGGAGTGGGGCAGGGGCAGCAACCACCTCTTTGCAATAAAAACTCTGTGAGACTGTTGAGTATTTTTCATACTTGTTTTTATGGCTGGTGGGATACAACCTTGTTTTTTTTTTCCTGCCCTCCCCCCAAAGATGTTGGAGATATAACTACCATCTTTGAAAAGGTAATAGCTCTGTAACAACTATCTAGAGCTGAAATTATTGCCTGTCACACTTATATTCAACACTACTTAGGAGTTTAACAAGAATGGCATACATCTGATAAACATTGCCAATCACTGATTGTTTACTCAATAGCTATTTCACCTTTTATTAATAGAGGGCCATTTTGTAAGCATAATAATGTCCTTAGCTAAACAATGATATTTCCTATCCTTTCCTGAAATCAGACATGGCTATGGATATAACTGTAGACAAGAGAATGTCACCCAAGAGGGATGGGTATGCTCTGTCTTTCTGATATAAGCTCAGCACCCTCCAAAGCTCTTCTGACATACATTTGAAGCAGTTGGAGATTCGGCATCCATCTTCAGCCTCATCATGGAAACACCAATAGGAAACAGAGTCCCTCTTCCTTCATCTGTCTTTACATCCATGGGACCCAGTACATAGGCCAGCAACAAACTCTAACTTTACCTCCTAACTTGTTGCATAGTACAGTGCTTACATTTAAACTTGTCCCTGAGTTAATTAATTCCCAACTCAACCAAAAGTGAATAGTATATAGTTACCAAGTGTACCACTAAAAAAAAAAAAAAAAAAAAAAAAGTGCTGTTATAGTCTTAGCAGTACAGTGTGTTATCACAGAATTATTACTAAGAATGGAATGCAACCCACAGAACGAGGGAGGCTATACGGCAGGGGGGACCCTAGGATGACTGTGGCTTAGAATAAGTTTTGGTTTTACTCTAAATAAATAAATAAAGTTGTAAAAAATAAAGGTGTGCACCACCACCAAAAAAAAAAAAAAAAAAAAGGAAGAAGGAAAGAAAGATGAAAAAAAAAAGAATTACTGAGAATGGGTAGCTCAAACAATGGAATTTATATCTTATAGTCTTGAGCAGTGGTTCTCAAACTGTGGGTCTTAATCCCTTTGGGGGTCAAATGACTCTTTTACAGGGGTTGGCTAAGACCATCTGTATATCAGATATTTACATTAAAATTCATAACAGTTGCAAAATTACAGTTATGAAGTAGCAACAAAGATAATTTTATGGTTGGGGGCCACCACAACATGAGGAACTATATTAAGGGGTTGAAGCATTAGGAAGGTTGAGAACCATAGGTTTAGAGTGTAGGGAGTAGTGTTGGGTTGGTTTTCACTAAGCTCCTCTTCCTAGTTAGATGGTTTACTTCCAGCTGTTCTCTTATATGGTGGAAGACAGTGATGGGAAAGAGTGCTTCCATATCTTGTCTTATAATCCAATTAAACCTATTTAAGGGCTTTTCTTGTGACTTCATTGCCTTCCTAATATTTTGCCTTCAAGTACCATCACACTCAGGAGTAGAGTTCCATCCATGAGTTTTCTTGAGATGTAACATTTAGAAGACATAAACATTTAGCCTCCAGCACCATCTTTTCAATGTGTACCCATACTAAGACGTAGCCTAACCATGTCTATGATGTATGCCTGTGATGGAGTCATCAACAACCTCTTATTTTCTTCCTCACCAGATGGCTGACAATTCTCTATCTGTTTATCTACTTATCTAACTATATATCTCCTAAAGAAATGTCCGACCTCTACTCACTGAGTAGTTAAAGGGATCCCAGCCATTCTTGAGGATCCCACACTACTCAACTCCCCAAGATCATCCTCCTCACTCCACATCCCCAAAAATTCTTGCAGGGAGATAGGTTTTATCTTTCTCAGTAATGGGACATTCTTCTGGAGCTCCCCAAATTGCAAATAAATTTAATTATGGGCAATGAGTGTCCAGCTCCTTGGAATGCCTACACTTAAGCTAAATGACCTTAGGGAGGAGGTAATCAAAGGCAGGGGTCAAATGTTACTCATTAACAATGTTTTCTACTGGCACCCAAGAATTAGATGTTTTATTGAGTCCCTGCCAATTCTACCTAACCCACCTATCCAAACCATGTTTAGTGTGGGCATATTTATTCCTCCATAGGGTACAAAATAAGAAAGGGAGCAGGAGAGAAATTTATAATATGAGGCCAAAAATGAGTCAGACTGGGGAATAATGGCAGGGGAGCTGGGGAAAGAAGACCTTTGCACATGGAAGGCAGAGATTTCCATGATCTTAAACAGGCATTAGAGATGAATTGACAAGAAGTTCACTTAGTTCACTTTCTAGGAAAGAACCTATCTTAGGGGACCTTAGGACCTGAGGGCCAGGTAAACTTGAACACCTGGGCTAAGATACTGGAGAAGGACTGTTGCATCTCAGCTGGACTCCGTGGGAGAATGTGCTAGGCAGTATGTCTGCTTTCCTCACACCATGCAAAATGATGATCGCTCAAGGGCAGAAGAGCACAAAGGGGTAAAAATAAACCATTCACATCTTGTAGTGTCAAGCAAGAACTTGCTATATGCTGACCTGTCGGCAGCCTGACACTCCGGGATTTGTATAAAAGTAGTTCTTCACAGTCCCAGTGATCTGGCTGAGTGTGATATTACCCAGACACATTGTGTCATGAGGGCACTGATCAGACACTGCTATCGTCACAGGTCTTCTGGCCAAGAAGGAGGAGAGGCCCATGACCAATGGCGATCCCCCTGGGGAGAGGACTCCTGACTGTCATCGTTAGTATTATCACTTCTTTTTGCGTAGCCTATGAGAGATTCTGGGGTGAAATGGGACTTCCAGCCTAACAGGAGTGAAGCAGGGAATGCTCTGTGGCGAGAGACTAACAAGAATGTGGGGTGGTAGGTGGCAACAGAACTCTGTGCTTCAGGGAGGCTGAATGCACTGGACAAGGCTTGAGGTTCACACTGTCAGTTCCTTGATCTTGTGATGGTGATGTGAGCAACTCAGCTGTCTCCAATGACGGTCTTTTTGGCCAGAGAGGCATTCTAATTCTGCCATCTTTGCTTAGATATTTTCTTTTGGTGACATGTGCTCTGATTTAATCCGTGTTCCTTAGAAGTTGATCTGTGGCAAATGGCATCAACTCCTGCGAAACCCGAATGATACTTTCTTTTTAATCTAGAAATTCCCAGAACTGAATCTTAGCCTGACTTGCCTTTAACCAAGTAGGTAATTATGAGGAAGGAGATAATGTCCTGTTTTGCCTTCGCTTCTTCTGAAGTCACTGACACTGTGACCTGTCAGGTCTGTTTCTCACCCTTACACACGTCCCTATCATGGCTCAAGCTGTTGAGGAAGTGACTGAGGAAGCTCAGGCAAAGGGGCCTATGTTCTACATCCTCCCTCCATCCAGAGGTGTTTTTGCTTCTGTGGCAGATGCTATACAGAGAGGATCTCCAGAAGTTTCCCAGGAAGCATCTTTATTTTTAGAAATGGAATACCTTACTGTTTTTGTGCTGTGCAGTATTTTTTTTTTCCCAACAGCTAACAGCATCTGACTTCTAGCATCCTCACAACCCAGAGGAAAGCGTGTGGATGCGTGTCACACTAGTCATCTGAAGGAAGGTCAGATTCTACTACCTGGGAATGTTAGGAATATTTCCTGGTTTTCTATATGTATCTGAATCTTGTGAAGATTATTTTGGTCTTTGGCTCCATAACATGGTATACCCCTGGAGCTCTGGGAACAACTCCAGAGTTTCTTCTTTCTTTCCACCAGGTGGGGCTTGCAGATTGAATGTAGGTCATCGGGATTGGTAGTAAGTGCCTTTACCCACTGAGCCATCTCAATGACTCAAAATTTAACCTTAAGATAAACTCATACTACCACTAAGAAATTGCCCACCACCTCTGAATCTCTTAAGTCAGTGTCTTTGTGCTGTCTGAGTATGGCACCGATGTTGGCATCACTGGTATGCTTTTGGCTCGTCCTTATATCACTCAGCATCAGGACAGGTTGTTGTTTTCGTGTGTAATATGAGCCATGCCTGAAAAGTCACCCTTGCAAAGGCCTTCTTCCTTGTGTCGGAGTGCTTGCTGTGAGAGAGACAGAAAAGTTGGGCTCTGCTACATTATAACCATATGACAACAATATAGAAGCAACACCTGCAGCAATAGGTATCTCCAAATGCTACTATAAACTCTCCAGCACTGTTAGAGGTACATGTTATCCGAGTAAATCCTCCCAGCTTCCCCAAGAAGCCTATGTTAAGTACTGTCTGCCCATTATAGGGGCAAAGGATGTGAGGGACAAAGAAGGTCAGAAAATCTGACCTCACAGACAGTAAATTGTATCATCTTTAGTCTCCAAGCACTTGATCCTTTTCTCATAACGTGGGAAATATTTGACTTACGCTGCAGGATTGCTATGAGGGTTAAAGTAAGAACAAAGGTAAAGAATGGGGCACGTTAAGCAGAGGTATTACTTTTAAAACACTTTCCATAACGTCATCCTTGTATGAACCCAGGGTCCTCGTTTTACTTAGCAGTTACTAGCCTACCAAACTCACAAGCCAACTAAGAACCAGGCAAGAAGCACAAAGCAATCAATGTAATCCAATCAAAACAAGCAATCAAACAACCCTCTGGCCCATTATCCTCACAGCACCCCTGGGAGCCATTCTGAGTGAGAGTCTATTTACTCTAAGGAACCCTGGTTGGAAGGAGCTTCCTTAAGAGGCTTCCCAACTCAGGATGATTAGAAATGCAAATTGGAAAGGGAAGAGGCTGTGAAGAGCCCAACATGGTCAGGACTGAGTCTGGACAGCTGACAGTTTGGCTGCAGAAGGGGAAATGGAAGCATAGTAGCAGCCGTGCAGACCTTTTGGTCTGGGCCCTAAGAAAAGAGAACCCTAAGTAAGCATTTCCAGCTCCTGGGAAGACTTTCTGACATAGCCTCACTCATTTTGGTAGAGTTCTGTCCTATCCACACCCACCATCCTTGTTAACCACTCAAACGTAGCCTCTGTGTGTCCAGGACTATGGTGATTGGACTTCACTGTCCTCCTCATCTGACTGCAAGCTCTTAAGACAGGTCATTATACTTACTCATCTTGTAAGCTCTTAAGACAGGTCATTATACTTACTCATCTTGTAACTTTGAGTCTTTCGTCTAAAGGAGGTTCAATGTGGTTTTTGAATGGTTATTGATGAACTCGATAAGAGAGTAGGGAATTGAAATTCACGTTTTCAAAGTGATGTAGTAACCATGTGTGAAAGATTCAGAAAGACTTTCAGTTCAAAACCCATAGAACTTTTGGGAAAGCTTCAATATCTGGAAAGTTAATGTCAGCATAGAGTACATTACCCAAAAGTTCTGAATAAAATAGACATTGCTTTCTCCTGTACAGTGGCCTTCTCTAAAAGAAGACTCACAGAGATGGGAGAAGGGGGCTTTAAGGGGAGGGGATCTGGTGAAGAGGAAAGAGGCTACTGATGAAGTTGGTAAATCCACATTTACAACACTGAGGCCCCTTTCTGCCCCTTTCCTCAAAGAGGAGTGGTATTTTTCTTGTTGTTGTTGATTTTAGAGACAGGGTTTCTCTGCGTAGCTTTGGTGCCTGTCCTGGATCTCGCGCTGTAGACCAGACTGGCCTCAAACTCACAGAGATCTGCCTGGCTCTGCCTCCTGAGTGCTGGGATAAAAGACCTGCGCCACCACCACCTGGTGAGGAGTGGTATTTTTACATGGAATGTGGGAGATTTGAGTTAGTTTGGAAAGTGGAATCCGCTTATCCATTTGAAAGAATGAACACAGCCAGGACAACAAAAGGAGACAACAATCCCATAAATCATGCCCGTCTATGATGCAAGGAATGGTGATGTCATCAAAGAAAGAGAAAAAGCTTTTGGTGGCAAACAGACAGACCTCACATGGACTCTGGGATAAGGAGGGCAGAGGTCACGGAGGAAAGACAGAGAAGAAGTGAAAAATGAGAAGATACTGAGTTGCTAGGGATGGGCTATAAGAACTGGATCATAACCTGAAAGTCCAGATATGTGGCTGACACAGGCAGACTGCTTCCTGAAATTTGTACTCATGGGTCCATTTTCCAGGATACAATCAGAGCCAAAACAAAACCTCTGAGCTGAAATCCTCTGGTGATGGGCTTCAGCTCGTGAGTATTACAGCTTTCTAGAATCTTCAAGAAGGTGAAGGGAGAAAAGGCAAAATGAAAAGTACCAATAAAGTGATGGGAAAATCTGTATCAGATGCCACTCTGCAATTTAAGCCTTTGCACTAAAGAATGTCCCGGTATTACACATGCCCTCAGTAGAGGGAGACTGACTCAACCTTGGAGTTCAAGGGGATCTTAGGTTATGGGCTAAGCTTATCTCCCCAAACACATGCATTTTATTTTATAATGATTGATCCTTATCCTAAAATATCATTAAGAGTGCCACCTCAGGCTGAGAGCCAAAGTCTCTGGCTTTGCTTTAAAAATATGGAAATGGTAGGTGTGTTGTTGACTTGTCTTTAACTTTAAAGACACTCTGAGCCCAATCTTGAAAGATCATCCCATGTCAGTCAAACTATGCAATGAAGTGAATGGAAATGTTCTGGAGAAGAGGAAACCTTTAGAGCTGTTGCCTTCCTGTAGGGTTATGACTCTTCCTCTGATGCCCTGGTAACAGTACCCATCGGGATAAAAGGTCAATTATATTGGTGACAACTTCATGATGAAGGTACATAGAAGGGCATGCCCACACTTGTGTTCTTCCAATTTCCATAATCATGAATTTCACTGTCTGTTCAGAAAGATGCCTACAAGGATAATAGGGAGAATTTAAAGCAGCCGAAAGCTCCTGGTTCAACCCATTTTCTCCTCTTTTATAAATTTGGTTTCAGCTACTGTTCATTCACATTTCACATCCTTGACAGACTATGTTTAGGCTCTCAATTTTATAGTTTTTAGAGGCATAATAAGTTTCACATGCAAAATAAAAGCTGTGAAATTTTTCTTCTCTCCTGGTGAAAAGATTCACCTGGCACCTGAAACAAATTTGCAACTTGTATGAGAAATCAGAATCAATCAGGTTTCACTGGTGAATGGAGGTTTATGCAGTCTAGAGAAAGTGCTACCAGTAACATACTGGAGGTCAATTGAATGTAGCCTCTTCCCTTTGTGAGACAATCTCAAATAAATGAGAACCAGACCAAACTACTATGCCATCATCCCCACTGTCAACTTGGAAACCTGTCACTTGACACAAGTGTGTGTGTGTGTGTGTGTGTGTGTGTGTGTGTGTGTGTGTTGAATAAGATGAAAACAGAATAGTGCCAGTCAGATGTGATTTCAGTGTTAGTAACCTCAGACACCATAATTGAACTCAAAGACAGGACAGCTTCAAAACCAGTTTATCTTCTCACTGTTCTGAGGAGGGAAGTGTGAGATCAGGGTGTTCATGTCACTAGTGTCTGGAGGGGACCCTTGTAGTTTATAGACAGCTACTTACTTCTGTATGTTCCCAGAGAAGCAAAAAGGCTATTTCTCTCTTTTACTTTGAAAGCCATCAATCTACTAGGTTAAAGCCCCCTTTTTATGATCTCACTTAACCTTACTTAATTACATTCAAGATACCCTGACTCTTGGTAATCACATTTGGGGTGAAGCCTCAACACGTGCATCTGCAGGGGACGCTTTCAATTCATAGCAAATGTGTGGTAGGCAATCTTCTACAGCTACCCAGCAGGTGCATCCTCCCAGTGTAAGAATTCTAGATTGCAGGTACATTGTACTCTAATGTTCCTGCTGGTTGGAAAACTTTCAGCATACACCAAAGAAGTAGCAAATTAGCATTACAAAGGACCCCGGGGACTTGCTGTCTAAAAGCCAACGTTCCCTCATTTGGTCAAGAACAAGGACATTTCACTTAGTTCCAACAAATGTGAAATCTTTCTTCTCAAGTCAGGCACATTCACTCACACACAAAGGTTCCTCTAAAATGAGTTGCTAACGAATTGGTCAGAGCCATTGGCTAACCATCTCACAGGTGAGAAAACTTAAATCCTTTATGGATTTCACTAAGATGCCCTTAATAAATATTTTTTCCCTAACATAGGATTGTTCTACACCATTTTCTTCCTCACTCTTATATAAATCCTGTGTGCTGTTTTATAAATCCGAAGTTTAAGGTCTCTTACTATATCCACTTGCCTCCAAAATCATATCTACATTTATTTTTTAGTTGTTATTTCCTTTGTTTTTGAGGAAGGGTATCACTGTGTAGCCTAGGCTAGTCTCAGACTCATAATCCTCCTGCCTCAGTCTCCCAGGTGCTTAAATTATGAGCCTATGTGAGAGAGACCAGCTCCCTCTTTTTCCCCCAGGGTACTCCCGAGGAGGGAGAAGTGAGAAGTATGTAGATAGAAGTAAAAGGGAGAGAGATAGTTAGAAACACAGGATAGCTCTGGAGGGCCTGGGTCAAAACCCACCAGCCCCTTCTGTCTCTACTAAAGGGCTTTTTAAAGGAATGCCAAGGGGTGGAACAAAAGACCTCCCCCAGCACAGTCAAGTGCAGACCATCCCAAACACCTGGTGACCATGCACATGGTCAAGGCATCCCCTAATGCAGCCCTGCTGTGTAAAGCAAGCTCAGATCCCACTAGGAAGCTTTTGTGGGCTACCACACCTATGACACCATTATGATTAACTATGGTCTTTCTTAACTACAACTTCAATCTCAGGTACCATTTATTTCTCTGTAAGCATTTCCGGGCTTCTGGGCGTTGTGGTACATGCCTTTAATCCCACCACTCGGGAGGCAGAGCCAGGCCGATCTCTGTGAGTTCAAGGCCAGCCTGGTCTATAGAGCGAGATCCAGGGCAGGCAGCAAAACTACACGAAGAAACCCTGTCTCAAAAAAAAAAAAAAAAACAAAAAAAACAAAAAAAAAAAAAAACAGTTTCCAGGTAACCATATGTGCTATGTTTCATCCAGTGATAATAATAAACACATCATCAGTATGTGATCATCTGAGCATCCAATGGTACCCCAGTATTGAGAATCACCTAGCTTTGTCAGTGCCTGTTATGTTGAACAGGTCTTCATATTCTTTGCAGTTTCTTATCTATTTTAGTGGAGAGGACATAATTTATGGATTTTATCTCTTTGGTCAACCTAATATCCCATTTCAGAGTATTCTGTATTGTTTATGTTCCTGTTCCTGTTTTTAGATGAATTTCCGAAGAGTTTTTAAAAATCTAAATGGCGTCACTTTCATTATACCAAGATATAACAACAAAATAGCATGAGTTAATGCTTACATTCTATTTTACTCATTAGGTGAAAGGTAAATGAAAGCAAGGTATTCTATGCAGAAAAAAAAAGTGTAAGAAATGAGCAAAAAGGAAAAAAAAGGCATTATTTGAGAAAAAGCTTGAGAAGAGAATTATTTCCTCCCCCACCACACTTAGAAGCATTTTACCACCACTCAGCAGCAGTCATAACAAGTATGTCAAACTCCAGAGAACAGGGGTCACCAGGTCAACACTGCATTCAGCACCAAACTGATAGTTTCAGTAAGGCGGTATAGTGACTACATTAAATTGATGACCACTAACTGGAGTGTTTGGCTTTGATTGTTATTTGTTTAATTTATAAATTTGTCTTGGCTTTATGGCTGTATGGGAGACACTAGTACGTACAGAACATTGGGTTTGAATGTACATATTTAAATTAATTAACTATTTATACATTAATTATCCGTGAAATTCCATAGGCTTTGAAAAAGTGTGTAAGCATAATACTAATATACTGTGTCTTAGTTAAGGTTTCTATTGCTGCAACAAAACACCATGACCAAAGACCAAGTTGAGGAGGAAACGGTTTATTTGGCTTACATTGCCATGTTGCTGTTCTTTATTGAAGGAAGTCAGGATAAGAACTCAAACGAGTCAGGATCCTGGAGGCAAGAGCTGATGCAGAGACCATTGAGGGGTGCTGCTTACTGACTTGCTTCCCATGGCTTGCTCAGCCTGCTTCCTTAAAGAACCCAGCACTACCAGCCCAGGAGTGACACCACCAACCTCGGACTGGGCTTCCCCCATTGATCACTGAGAAAATGTGCTACAGCTAGATCTCATGGAGGCATTTCCTCAACTGAGGCTCCTTCCTCTCTGATGATTGTAGCTTGTATCAAGTTGGCACACAAGACTAGCCATTACATACTGTATTATGACATTTTATTGTGGTCCATAAATGGCTACTCCTGTCTTTTGCTATTTCACTATTTTTCGTCTGTTCCTATCTTATTGTTACAAATAAAATGTATATGCAGAAGAGAATTCAACTTTCAGATCATTTGCATCTTCTTTAGCATCTAGCTCAGTAAAGAAGGCATAATTTGTGGATTTGATGAACCATTTGGGACTTAATTTCTCATTTTCGAATATTTTCTAATTGATTTTTAAATGAATTCCCCAAAAGACATAGTTTTAAAAATATGTATTTACTGTTATGGGGAGGGACAGGCATTTGTGCCACAAATGGATGTGTGGAGGTCAGAGAACAACTTTGTGGAGTTGTCTCTCTCTCCACCTTTACATGGGTTCTGGGACTGAATCAGGTCACCAGGCTTGAATGACAAATGCCTTCACCGGTTGAACCATCCCATCAGCCCCAGTGGAGGTATTTTTTAAAAAGACTGTTTGGTCATACAGTTCTGGTGCCTATCAAGATTGCAGGCAAGGAATGGCTTCGCCTCATTGAATGCACACTGATATCAGACATTGCTCTGTGAATTTTGTGTCAATCATGTCATGTTATCAGGCTCCCCATAGGGGGTAGGTTGCATAATAAGCCGCTTACTTCTGCTTACTAATGAAGAAACAAAGGCAGAGAAGGAGCTTAAGTACCTTTCCCAGAGGTCACAGGATTAGTAAACAGTGGAAGTAAGATTCTAACCAAGGCATTCCAAACCTGAGGTCCATCTGCTGCCTTGCTATTCACATTTGCAGAGAGAAACGTGAAAGAGGAAGAGATTTCATTCAAAATAAGACTTATCTTTCAGGCAAAATAAAATAATAACAGATCAAATGAGAATAAAAATATTTACCTGTGAATAATTTATTCATTTAAAAAATCGTAAGTCTAATGTTCAACATCCTTAGCCATCAGGGAAATGAAAATCAAATCTGCCTTGAGATTCCTTCTTACACCTGTCAGAATGTCTAAGATCAATAACGCAAGTGACATTCATGTTGGTGTGGATGTGGATGTGAAGTCAGAGGAATACTCATCCATTGCTGGTGGGAGAGAAAGCTAGAATTGAGAGACAGTTGAGGGGTGGTACGGAAACCTAGTGCAGTGGAAACCTTCCAACATATATGAAGGTTATCCTAAAGAGATCTCCAAATAGTGAAGGAGATGGAACCCCAATTGGCCACCTCTTATCACCAAATGAAGCTTCTAGTGCAGGGACTGGGGTATATCCAATTGAGTTGTTGGCCAACGGGATCTCATGGAAATCCCCAAACAACCCAGGCTGTCACCAAGATAATAGGTTGCTTACCACAAACTGGCAGCAAGGTCCCATTGCTGCAGACAACATCCACACAACTCATTGAACATGGAGAGGACAAGCTGGTGTCTACATAGAACCTTGACCCCTGTGTTCTAGTGTCTTTGGTAAGAGAAGGTATGCTACAGGCTACTAAAAGAGAAACATAAACACCAAACATCCACAAAATCTTTGATCTGCAATCTGTCCTGCCTGCAAAGTGTGGTAGAGCAATAGTGGCACAAAACTTGTGGGAGTAACCAACCAACATCTGGTTTGACTTAAGGCCCACTCCATGAGATGGAATCCATGCCCAACACTGTTTGGGTGACCATGTTTGAGTGACCAAGAACCCAAAAGTAGATAGCCTAGAGTCCTAGGGTAAAACCAAATACTACTGGGGGGAAAAGTAACAATAAAATGACTCCTAATGATATGCTGTTATACTCATAGATCAGTACTCTATTGCCATCATTAGAGAAGCTTCCATCTGGAACAATTGGGAACAAATACATAGGCCCATAGCCAGACATTACTGAGAGAGAGAGAGAGAGAGAGAGAGAGAGAGAGAGAGAGAGAGAGAGAGAGAGAGAGAGAGACTTTGGAACTTCAGAGCTCAGGAACCCTGGTAAAGGGAGGTAGAAGAGCCAGAGGGGATGGAGGACACTAGGATAACAAGGCCTCTAAATTAACCAAGCAAGGTTCATATGAACTTATAGAGACTGAAGCAGCAAGCACAGAGCTGACATGGATCTATCTACACCAGGTCCTCTGCATATATGTTATAACTTCCTGGCTAGTGTTTTTATGGGACTCCCGAATGGGTCCCTTATTCTTGTGCTTTCTCTTGGACTCTTTTCCTTCTATTGGTTTGCAGTGTCCAACTTTGATGTGATGGTTTTTGTTTTACTTAATATATGTTATTTTGTTATGTTTTGTTGTTATCTCTTAGAAGCCTGTTCTTTTCTAATGAGAAACAGAAAGAGAGTGGATCTGGATGGGAGGAGATGTGAGGAGGAATGGGAAGAAGTAGGGGAGGGGAAACTATATCAAGATATATTATATGAGGAAAGAATATATTTTTAATTAAAGGGGAGAAAAGAAATCTGGAGTTTAAAACACTTACAGCTTCTGTCGTAGTTAGTGTTAGTCATCAACTTGACACTGGAGAAGATGGAACCCTAGTGAACCCCACGTGAAAGTCACCCATGAAGCCTACTTACTTAACTGTCAGTGTCATCAGAAAGACGTGGAACAGAAAAACTCAGTCAGGCAGTGATGGTACACGCCTTTGATCCCAGCACTTGGGAGGCAGAGGCAGTAGACCTCTGAGTTCAAGGCCACCTTGGTCTACAGAGCAAGTTCTAGGACAGCCAAGGCTAACAGAGAAACCATGTCTTGAAAAACCAAGAAACCAACCAACCAACCAACCAACCAAAACAGATTGATGAGAAAATGTCCAGGCTCACTCTTCAAGAAGGTGTTTGGCTATCACATTGTAGATTGAGCACTTACCATCCAATATCAGTTAAGAAAACGTAAGCAACAAGGTGTCCTAGCCCAGTTTCTGTTGCTGTTGATAAACACCATGACCAAAAACAACTTGGAAAAGAAAGGGTTTATTTCACCTTCCACCTCCCGGGCTACAGTCCATCACTTTAAAGGGAACAGTTCCAGGACAGGAACTGAAGGCAGGAACCTGGTGTAAGGAACTGAAGCAGAGGCCCTAGGAGAATACTTCTCATTAGTATGTTCTCCTGTTTCTGCTCAGATACATTTCTTGGACAACTCAGGCAATTTATCCACTGGGGTGTCCCTTCTAGGTGTCAAGTTGACAGCTAAAGCTAACTATGTCACAAGTTGTAAGCATTTTAAACTTTGAATTTCTTAATTTTGTCTATTATTATTTTATTTTACCTAGAGGATCAATAGTATTTCAATATTTGTTTGAATGAAATTTCCTCTTTCGCACTTCAAAACAGCTAATCAGTTACCCCAATCAGTTAGGCTATCTTCCATAAGCAATACTCACTGTATTTTCAGTCAATTAATTTTTTACTATTTAAAATATCCACCAATCTCAGACTACATGAGGATATCTGATAAGAAGGACTTCAGCAATGAGAACTTACTATTTTAGTGAAATTTGAATGAGTTTGGGGGTCAATGGATGACTAGAATGATGGCATGTATGCTGAACGTAGATCGGCTTGGCTATGGCAGCAGAGTCTACAAAGCACATCATTTTTAGTGCTTTCTTATCTGTTTCTTCCCTCTCACCTCAGCAGCCAGAGGACGGGATCATCTTCTGATAGTGTTTTTCCTCACAGGGAGTTTGCTGCATGTATATTCTAACAAACCCAGGTTTGCACAGATTATTATTGCACTGACTAGCTTTTCTAGATGTTCTCCTTGCTTTGGTCTAGATAATGAGGTCTACTTTCTGTGATGGCTATTTTTGGTTGTCACCTTGACTATATCTAAAATGAACTACAATGCAGAAATTGAGGGCACACCTATGATCTGGATGGTGAGGCAGGAAGACAATATGCCTTTGATCTGGATCTTGAGGCGGAAGACATATCTTTAATCTGGGCCACACCTTGTGCTGGAAGCCTAGATAAGGACAATGGAAGAAGGAATTTCTTCTTTGCCTGCTTGCCTTTTCCTTGTCAGCACATCCATTTCTTCACTGGCATTGGAGCGTACTTCTTCGGGATTCCAGCATATACAGAAGACCAGCTGCAACACCCAGCCTTGTAGAACTGAGCAGCTACCTGATTCTTGGACTTTCCATTCATAGTTAGCCATTTGTTGGATTAAATGGACTGCAGCCTGTAAGTCACTCCAATAAATTCCATATACATATATATATATATATATATATATATATATAATATATATATATATATATATATATAGAGAGAGAGAGAGAGAGAGAGAGAGAGAGAGAGAGAGAGAGAGAGATTGCATAAGTTTTGTGACTCTAGAGAAGCCTGAATAATACATTCTTGTATAATTTTAAGTCCCTATATATAATGTTCCAGACAAAACCTAGGGCTAAAATCAGCATAACCTGTGTGAGGGTCTGTCCTGGCTAGCTTCTGAGATTCATTTACTCCATGCATACATGCATTCCTTCCACACACATTAAACACTCCTGTGACACGTGCTCAGAGCTGAGGATATAGAAATAATTGTGCAGGGGATGTAATCCCCTACAAGTCATTAGTACTTCAGAGGGAAACACAGAGAGCCACTCTGTGGTGGTAGCAGCACTGTAATTTTGTAGGCTCACAGACCCCAAGATGAGCATGTGGTGACGGTGCGCAGCAAAGACAGATATAGTCAAAAGCATCACTTTGGCCTGCCGTGACTTTTTAAAGCCTGCTTAAGATGGCAACCAGAGAAAGGGAATGGATGTCTTGTGTGTGAGACCATCTTTAGAAACCATGAAATCTCACCCAGACGAGGTGCGAAGCAGAAAATGCCAGCAGCTAGCCTAACTGTTATTGGCGACCTTGTGTTGCTGTCCTTTTTAAGCACGTGTGAATTCATACAAATTTTCATTCTAACATAGTATTTTAATATACCAAGTGTTAAGTTACTTAGATCCCCTGTTCCCCTGACCATTTTGGAACCCTCAAGTGAAATGTATACTCGGAAGGAAATGCCAAGTCCATCCTGGGATTTTTTCACGCTCCCTGGAATTGCAATGAGTACTTCTATTCTGGGCTAGTGGTGAGCAGCAGAGTAATGGAATATTCCACACAGTAAGAAGAAGGTTTAAGTCTCAAATATTTTCTAGTGAAACTAAATAACAAAACAACATAAAATTCAATCAAAAGCCACAGGCCATAATATTTAGTGACAAACCTGGGACGTTTTCGAAGCTATTTAGGAAAATAACCTTGAAAATGCAAAGCAAAGGCTTAACTGGACTCTGTTTAGATATAGAAAAGAGACAGTAGAGTATGTACCAGTCATCATAAAGTATATCTTACACACATTCTCTCTATTTCACCATCACAAAATCAGGTATTGAGCTAAGTCTATTTTCCTTCTTATATTGAACATTTTGTGTAGGTGGTTCCAAGTTCTACTGACTTAAAATCTTGACAATGTGAGTATTTATCATAGGAAATCATGTAGAAAATATTTGTTACTAAAATAAGGTTTGCTTAAATGGGGCTATGAGAAACAGATCTAAAGGGAGAGAGGTGGAGGAAAAAAGGGAGAGAAATGATGCCATTCTCTTTCCTACATGGAATCTAGACATTAATGTATATAATATACATACACTATACATACATATCTGACTTGAAAGCTGAAAGAGGCCTCCTAAGGGGGAGAGGAGGGGGAGCAGTGGGGGTGAACATGAGAAGCAACAGGGATATCTATAGATAGATGTGAGAATGTCATAATGAAGCCTATTATCTTCTATGATAATCGACAATATTAATTTCATAAATGGCTTGGTAATATGATTTAGGTGGAAAAGGCACTTTCTTCCATGTCTAATGACCCAAGTTCTATCCAGGGGACCCACCTGGCAGAAGGAGAGAACTGATCCCTGCAAGTTGTCTTCTGACCTCTACAGGTACACAGTGGCACATATATACCCGCGCACTTACACACTCACACACTAGATAAATAAATATATGTAGGTAAATAAGTAAAGAATACATAATAAATAAAGAAAGGTAAAATGAAGTTTAAATGATTTTTAAAAGCTGTACTTAGACATTGATCCCATGTTCCCTAAGATATTGATTTGCTTTAAGTCTGACATACTTAATCCAGTGCACCAGACTCCCTGGATCCAATTCTGAAAGAATTCTGGTACAGCTAGAACATGCTAAGAATCAAGGGCACAGCTGAGAGCATCACCTGCTCATTAGAATTCACTGAGAAAGAACGTATGGTGATTCCCACACAGCAGAAAATATGGCTTTCCTCTGAGGTCCTCAAGTGAAAGTCAGTAAATTCACCAGTGTGCAACTGCTCCTCCACGCCAGTCTTTCCCACTTGGGCTAGAGAACTGCACTCCCTAGCCTGTCCGTGTATTAGCACTCAGCATCCAACCTGAAACAAAGTCTCTTTGGATTTTCCCTTTCCTTCTCTCCTTTCACCACCCTCACGGAGGAGCATCTGGCAGATGGCTGATCACAGAGTCTGCACATCTGCTCAGGGCAGGGCCTTCTGCCAGCTCTCACTTCTGGCCTTCCTATTTGTGGCTTTCCTGTGCCTCTACTTCATGTTCTGGGACTTGCTGACCTAGATTCAGATGCCAACTTGTGACAAAGTTGGAATACTGTGGATATCACTCTGTATGCTGTGAATGTGCTGCTCTGATTGGTTAATAAATAAAATGCTGATTGGCCAGTAGCCAGGCAGGAAGTATAGGCGGGACAAACAGAGAAGAGAATTCTGGGAAACAGAAGGCTGAGGCAGCACGCTGCCAGCCACCACCGTGAGAAGCAAGATACTGGTAAACCACGAGTCATGTGGCAAGGTATAGATTTATAGAAATGGGTTAATTTAATTGTAAGAGCTAGTCAGTGGTAGGCCTGAGCTAATGGCCAAACAGTTTTAATTAATATAAGCTTCTGAGTGATTATTTTATAAGTGGGCTGTGGGACTGTGGGGCCTTGGCGGGACCCAGAGAGAAACTTTCTAGCTACGTTAGATATCTCATAGGATGTTACTACTCACTGTACCATTTCTTTAGCCCTTAGCCAGGCTGCCTGTTGGTTCATTCCTACCTTTACCCACTTGGGAGGGAGATAACAGGCATGCCTCCTAGCTGTTATCACGTCCTATTCCAATCACTCTCTACTCTGCCACCAGAGACACAGCATCACTCTACTACACACACACACATGACTCCTGCCCAGCAAGTAAACCCCACTGCCACTGGACTTGGATGACAATGCCCCCCCACTCAGTGTGTATGTTACCAGATCCCAAACATTCGTTATTTTATTTAGCATTCTGTGAATTATTGCTCCGTGCCAGGCACCACGTTTAGAATACTACAGGGAGTAAATCTGTTGGTGTTGGAAAAGGACTGGCTAGAAGGGATATGGAGAAACAAAGAATTTAAAAGGAGTCATAAGAGCTCTGGGATGGTTAAAAGATAGCCTCAAGTGCCCTTCAAGCAGAGAAGAATGAAAACATATTATGCCAGGGATTTACCAACTAGTGTCTTCTGGAAGGTTTCTTTCTTCCAAATAGAAGTCCAAGTGGGTCTTTAGAAATACTCCCCCAGGTTTTTCTGGACTAGCCCTTCCTTAAATGTTCTCTTGCTGTGGCCCTCCAAAACATTCTCATACTATGGGGATCATTCAGCTTACTTCTCCACATTGACTGAAGAGGGCCAGTCTCAACCTCACCCTGGAACTTATCAGGGCAGAGGTGTCTTCATCCATCTCTGTGCCTGACACAAAGGATGATTCAATAATGCTTGAGGAATAGCTGACTTTAGCAGAGATCATTATAACTATATTTCAAAATAAACACCTGGAGGGATATAACACCTTGAGGAGTACAATTTATCAACCCAAATTATTCTTTAGGAAACAATGCATGAGAAAATAAAAAGGAGTTATTCTCTATAGAAATGAGCAGAAACCTCAAGTGATTTCCTGCTTTTAGGCATATTTTCCAACACTTATGTGACTTTATCAATGCTGCATTTGTGGTTTAATTATGGGCACATTTGGTTTTCATCGGCTTCCAGTGCATAAAAAGACAATACAGTAATTCCCACACAATGTAAAATATTGTTTTTCTCTAAGACCTGCAAGTGAAACTCAGGAAATTCATTGACCTGCTGCCTTCTGTTCCAGCTGCTTCCAGACATTTGCTCCAGAGTGCCCTTTGCTCCTCCTTTATTGACTGACCAGCATGTCTTAGGACAATACAGACAGTTCAGGGGGAGAACATTGATGCTCTGTCAACTCACACGCTCATCTGGAGCACTCCATTCACAGGGTTCTGAAACACTGAAGTGGAATTGATCACCCCCAGGAATCATGACTACAGTGGATAGATTTTGCTCAAGATTAGAGAGGATTTCAGGTGTGTGTGTGTGTGTGTGTGTGTGTGTGTGTGTATGTGTGTGTACACACATGTCTCTGGTGATTATACTAGCAACAATTACACTTAGTATCTACTTTGTCATCTGAAAAGATTATTCCCAATTAAATTGGTGGCAAGATTCTTTATAATTTCAGAATTCAAATCCCCAGTAGTATAATATTATTTTAGTCACTAGTTATCTCAAGACAAATGGAAATATATACCTTATTGCCACATGTTATTTTAGAATTTCTTCTAGAATGTTTAAAAGTCTCTCTCTCCTTTGCTTCCCTCCGTGTGTGTGTGTGTGTGTGTGTGTGTGTGTGTGTGTGTGTGTGTGTTGTGTAGACATTGTTTTGCCTTTCTATCTAGTATTCAATTAATATGTTAATAATCACTCTAATTCTTCTTTCTTTCTTGTAACTAGAGAGTTTTCTCTATAGGTCCTGCCAAGCCCCTGCAGTCCCACAGCCTACTTATAAAATAATCACTCAGATGCTTATATTACTTATAAACTGTATGGCCGTGGCAGGCTTCTTGCTATCTAATTCTTCTATCTTAAATTAACCCATGTCTATTAGTCTATAAGTTGCCACATGGCTCATAGCTTTCTGGTACCTCACATCTCCCTTGTCATGGTGGCGGCTGGCAGTGTCTCTCTGCCTGAGCCTTCAACTTCCCACAATTCTCTTCTCTCCTTGTCCCGCCTATACTTCCTGACTGGCTACTGGCCAATCAGTGTTTTATTAATAACCAATCAGAGCAACATATTTGACATACAGAACATCCCACGGCACTTTCTCTTTTTATAATATTGATCTTATTTTTTTGTTGTGGCAAGTTTATTTATTTATTTTTTAACTTTGAGGATAAAGAATGTTGGAGACTTGATCAACAGCTCATTTTCCCCTACTCCATGTCAATCAACACAAGTGCTGTTATGTTCTGTAATAGGACAAGCCTAAATCTAACTCAGATTTCTCAACAGACTTGGCATTCTGGATATTCATGTTCATTATTGTTATATTATTAATTTTAGGTTTATAAACATTCTGTTAATAAATACAAACAGCATTGTAAGGCACGACTAGCACACAAAATGTTAGAGGAATTAGGAAATTGCAAATCAATGAATGCCATGGGGATATAGTTTTACTTTTCTCCACTTTCCATCTTTCGTGTTAGTGACCTCTGTTAATCTCTGGAAGTCATTATTGTTGCCCTGGAATCTCAGGGACAATTTACAAATGTGGAACAGAAGAACAACTAAGTGGGAAAATAGTAATCTTGGAGAAAATTCCCTGTGGTTCCTGATGTGTAGCCTAGAACTAACCATACAGTATTCTATGCAAAGGCTATCCTTAGTGGGGAGGAAAGCTCAGCTATTCAACAGAAGACAAAATATAAGGGAGAATGTGCTGATCAGGCATTTTACCCCCATCTCTTATAATATTTGAAGAGTACAGGGCAACTGGTAAGTGCTCCATTAATCCTTATGAATTGATAGAAAAGGGTTAAGTTGATGTGTATTTCAAATTATTCCAATGGTGTGGGTTCAATCTTTTAAGCTAGTTTGTGACAAGTATCTCAAACTTTTCACAATGGTAGCCCACTTCAGGTCTGAATTATTGTCACAAAAGCTTTTGAAGTCCATCGACACTATTGGGTGCACCTCTAAAATGTAAGCTCTGTTGACAGAATGCTCTGCTTCTCCGTCAATTCCTCCATCAAAATCTCTAAATAACTACTGGAGATTTCTCTTTTCTTTGGAATCAAGTTCCCCCTTCACAGTCCCAAATCACCAAAGATGAAAAGATCTGGGCACTCTGGGATCTCTACACACTGCTGCAGGTCAGAAATATGGCTAACACACAGGTGAATGGTGTGAGCCTCCAGAGGTGAATTAACTAAAGAGGATATCCACATTCTGCTTCTCAACATCATAAGAGCATGTTGAGTCAATCCTCACAATGACTGGTGAGTTTCCCATTAAGCTTCACAACATTTTGTATATTAAGTTTGTGTTTGTTTTTGTTTGTTTGTTTTTTTACTGGAAAGAAGCAGTTACCATTAAGGGTTTAAATTTGCTATTCAAATACAGTTGAAAGTCATTTAGAGACAAATCTCATAAATCAAATGGCTGATAAGCCTGGGAAAGTACCCTGTAAGACTCAAATAAAATATAGCTATAAGGTACTGACATCACCTCTTGCTCATGAGTTGATCTAAATAATGTCATAAAAACAACACAGCTATTTTGAGTTCTAAATCAGAATCAAGTATTTGTGTGTACCATTTTATTTAACCCACATAATTTGTGTAACATTTAAAATGTAATCAACTTAATTATTCGTCCATTTCACAACGAGAAGAGAGAAGCTACAAAACTCCCAAGTGGCATATGAGATGCTGGGATTCTGAAAGCAGATGTAGCAAGATGACCTGTGCTGTAGGATACAAGACTGTATTTTACAAAATACGATCTAGAAATGTTCTGATTGGTACACTGTTATCCGTGTTATCTGGAAAATGTAGTGCGAAGAGTCAATGCATATATGGCTAACCTGAGGTCAAGATGAGAGCAGCTATATGTTGGAATGTGCACTTGGTAAATAGGTGTGAATATTTGACATAATGTCCTAAAGACTGTGAAGAGAGCAGTTTAATATTTGTTCATTACATAAAGTAATATAGTGAATATAAAACATTGGGGAAGAAAAGAACTCTGTATGAAAACTATGTTCAGTGTCGAGGTTAGAGATCTCATGTTGGAGTTTTCATTTTTCCCTTGTAGTAGAATTTAATGTTTGTAATTTTAAACATTACAATTAAATTTTAATTGTTTGTAATAGGATTGATGAGGTAAAGCAGGAATACAGATGTCAGTGGCCAGCAAATTTGAATTTTGTTTCTGTTTTAATTTGTTTTATGATTATCCTGAAGACTGCAGAAACTCTGCAATTTATTCACTCCCAACAGTCTGTTGAGACCACTCATAGCCTGCCTTTCTCCAAAAGAATTAAATTTGAAAATCCCTATAAAGCTGGTTTAAAAAACAATCCTGGGCAAATGGTCCTGTATTTTGTAAGAAAGAAAGCTGAGCAGGCTACTGAGAGCAAGTCATTAAGCAGCATTCCTTCGTAGCCTCTGCTTCAGTTCCTGCCTCCAGGTTCCTGCTCTAGCTTTCTTTGATGATGGACTGTGATTGGGATATATAAGCTAAATAAAGCCTTTCTTCCCCCCCCCAAAAAAAACATAATAATAATCAACCAAAAAGCAAGAGATGTTGGAATATGGGTGTGGTAAGGCATATCAAGTTGCTTCTCACTTTCACTAAGTGACACAAACACAGTATATAATTATTGAGAGAAAGTTTGTGCTTGAGACAAGGGTGGAAGTGGGGGGAAAAGAGTGGGGAGAGGTAGAAGGAGATGACAGAGAATTAATATCCATAGGACAAGTATACCTGTTTCTACCTAATAATAATAGGAATTCTCCCTTAAAAATAGATTATCACCCTCAGTTGTGCATATGAGAAACAGACACTGTGTCTTTAATGAACTCAGACATTTTTGTGAATAAACACATTTTTACGAACAGAGAAACTTAATGCCAGAACAAATGATCAGGCCTTGTGGAATCTTTGAAGATGAAAAGCTTAAAGGAGGAAATGATGCTTAGTTACCAAATAAACCCAGTCACATCTGATGAATAAACAAAATTTCAGGGCATGCAAATTCTCCTCGACTATTTAGGCCCTTACGGGTTCACAAAATTTACTTCCCACAGGATCAGGATGTTGTTTTACGTGTTTGTGCAACTCATTACAGAAGATAATCTTTCCTTCTGACACTACACTTTCAGAGGAAAATCTTAGCAAACTCCATCTACTGAAGGTGTAAACAGGATACCGACTAGCCTGGGTTATGAAAATCATGTTGAACCTTACTCTGAGCCTTCATTGTGACCACTGGCATGACAGTTGGTTATGGATTTAATATTGTATTTGTAGATACCATAGAAGTTCAGCTTGACATCCAGCCCACATAGCTACAAATGGACCACTTTAATTCCCTCCTCCTGCACCGACTACTTTTGGCAGAAGAGTGCCACTGGGGAGGTCAAGGTTTACTTATATTCTAATGAGCCTGTCAGGTAGGAAAATTCTTTTGATACAAAATTAAAAAGGAACGGAGTAAGTTTGAAGACAGCATCTGCAGTAGGCTAATGTGGACTACGAGCTCACATTTAAGGATGAAGAAATAGTTTGCTTTATGTTCACCATAGTGGGAGACATTTGTTTTCTTTCTTGTAGTTTTAAAAAATGTTTTCAACACTTTTTCTCAGAGCAAATGCAACTTTTGCGAACATGAACAAAAAGAAAGGCAACTGTAAAAATGTTATTTCAAAATTTGGTAGAGTATGAAAGCCCAAATTAAAATAGGTTCAGAATCTTCCATCTTTCTTCTGTCATAGAGTTTCTTTGATGAAGAATTACACATAGGAAGAAGACATAATCTTCAATACAAATTATCTGCTTTGGGATTTTTAATTTTAGATAAGTTCTAAAATTTTAATTTTAGATAAGGTCTCCCTATGTAACCCTGACTGGCCTGGAACTTGCTACGTAGACTAGGGTGACCTTTAATATACAAAGATCAACCTGCCCCTGGCTCCTGAATGATGGGATTAAAGGAATGTGCCACCACATTCTTCAATAACATAACTTTTTAGAAATGAGTCAACCACAGAAAACTTTAAACAGGATGGTGCCAGATCAGTCCGGATCATGTAGAACAAGAGTTGAAAGGTGACAGTCGTGCCAACTCAAGCAAAACCCTCAACTTATGGGGGGAGGAGCTTGGACCTGCCTCAACTGAATGTACCGGCTCTGCTGACTCTCCATGGGGACCTTGCCTTGGAGGAGGTGAGAGTGGGGGGTGGGTTGGGAGGGGAAGGCTGGGGGTGGGAGGAGGGAGGAGAGGTGGATCTCTGGTTAGTATGTAAAATTAATAGAAAATTTTTAAATAATAAAAATAAAATAAAAACACTCAACTTACTACACGAGAGGCAAGTAGCACCATGACCCTCCCAAAGCACTGTGCTTCCTTCTCTACCAAGTGACTCTTAAGTTTACTGTGAACGGATAGATTTAAAGTAGATGATGGCTCAAAATGATATGCATAGTTCCAGGAAGAAAATATGGTTTCTGTGGTCCAGATAAAAGATTAGCTAAAGGGAGCTATTGAGGAATATTAGTTGAAGATGTATTGCTTTCATTTATGTTGTGGAACATTTGTTTAGTGATGCAAAAGTATGTTGCATTGTTTCATGTTGCATTTGTTTAACTCTGTAAAGTTTGGTTACTTTGCCTGTCTAAAATACCTGACTAGTCTAATAAAGAGCTGAATGGCCAATAGCAAGGCAGGAGAGGGATAGGCAGGGCTTCCATGAAGAGAGAATAAAGAGGAGAAAAAGAGAAAGTGTAGGACCAATAAAAGGAGAAGGAGAGAGGACACCAGGGACCAGCCACCCAGCTACACATCAAGCCATGAAGTAAGAAGTAAAGGAAAGTATATAGAATAGAGAAAGAGAAAAACCCAGAGACTGAAGGTAGATGGGATATTTTTTTTAAGATTTATTTATTTATTATGTATACAGCATGTATAACTGCAGGCCAGAAGAGGGCACCAGATCTCGTTACAGATGGTTGTGAGCCACCATGTGGGTGCTGGGAATTGAACTCAGGACCTCTGGAAGAGCAGTCAGTGCTCTTAGCCTCTGAGCCATCTCTCCAGCCCCAGATGGGATATTTTAAGTTAAGAAAAGCTGACTAGAAATAAGCCAAGCTAAGGCAAGGCATTCATAAGAAAGAATAAGTCACCTTGTGATTATTTGGGAGCTAGATGGCAGGTCCCCCAAAGAGTAAAGAGTGAAAACACCAACTACAGGAAGCAGGCTGAAAGTCATGGTCAAAATCCCTTTCCCTTGGGAGAAAAAATAATGTGTCAAATTGGGTCTGGTGCAGTTGGCAGACTGAGACAAATAAACCAGAGAAACTGAGTAATGGAGAAATTAAGGTGCACCATGAAGAACAGGATTAAGTCAGAGGCAAATCTTAGTGTGTAGTGATGCCTCAATGGCATGGCCTGAAGCAGGTGTTAGGTGAGGATCTCACTCTGGGGCAAATAGTCCTAGAGATAAATTAAGATTAAGATTGCCTATAAACCTGGCAGTGGTGGTGCATGCCTTTAATCCCAGCACTCGACAGAGGCAGGTGGATCTCTATGAGTTTGAGGCCAGCCTGGTATACAGAGTAAATTCCAGGACAGATAACCAAGACTATGTAGTGAGACCCTGTCTCAAAAAATCAAACAGAAACAATTTTTTTAAAAGATTGTTTATATAAGGAGCTAGAGAGATGGCTTACTGGTTAAGAGCACTGGTTGCTCTTCCAGAGGATCCCAGCTTGATTCCTAGCACCCACATGGCAGCTCACAGCTATCTGTATTTCCACATCCAAGGAATCTGATACCCTTTTCTGGCTTTTACAGGTACCAGACACTCAATCGGTGCCTAAACATATAAGCAGGCAGAACACTGATACTCATACAATCAAAATTATATATTAAAGAAAAGGATAAGCTATACGATTTGTAGAGCATAATGTGAAGTGAAAAAAGGTTGTTTATGTTTATTTGTTTGCATTGTTGGTCGTCTTATTGAAACTTCAAGATGGCAAGAAGTCAATCAGAGGGTCGTGTACAACTGGCCCTGCACAGCAGTGTTTGATCATTACAAGAAGAGGTGTGTTCCTAGGTTTTCCATCTCTGCTTACCAGGCACAGTGCAGGGACATGGGATACATTAAGATAAGAATGAGAAAAAGAGACCAAGCAATCAATTTAAGTACTCAGATTGTGGCTCTATGAGTCTTGAGATTCCCATATATTTGTAATTCTCATAAATTTCATTTCACAAATAAAAATATGATTCTTCTTATCAGCCAATTCTATCTCAAAAGCCTCTATATTATGACTCACCAATTTTTATCTCTGTAGCCAAAGAATCACTGCCTGGGAAGCCGTAGGCAATGGTGCAGGAGAACTTTTAGACCTTTGAATCCCTAAACATGGGAGTTACAGATGGCAAAATATATCTTGTTACCTGCTTAACAGAGTTCAAGGGTTTCTTTTTTTGGGGGGCGGTGTTTTTGTTTTTGTTTTTTTGTTTTTTAGAGACAGGGTTTCTCTGTGTTGTTTTGGTACCTGTCCTGGAACTCACTCTGTAGACCAGGCTGGCTTCAAATTCATAGAGATCCACCTGCCTCTGCCTCCCGAGTGCTGGGATTAAAGGTGTGTGCCACCACCGCCTGGCTCAAGTGACCTTTCTATTTCTTCTTCTGTGCAAACGTTCACACACAGTAGAGAATTCTTCCCTCAACTGTTTTCCTCCTCAGGGTAGATTGTATAAGTTGTTTCTATTCCTCATTGCTCCCTGTGTCCATACTTTTTGTCATGTGACTGCATTTTTTCCCCAATTGGAGATGGAGGATGTTTCTTTAGCTTTGTGATAGTGGCCTTGATCATATAGTTTTATCCATAGACTAAAATAAGAAAGATAGTCCAAGTCTAAACCTCAAGGGACAGTATGTGTTTCTACTTGCTCATTTTTCATGTCTGGTAATGACATGAGATAAGATAACATGTCTAGCAGCCCATGGTCAAGAAAGATGGGCTGAAAGAATTGAGGCTGAGGTTCAATCTGAAGCTTGCCAATAAGTCTGGCCAAGCTTAGCCTCAATCAGTGAGGTATGAACCAACATAGAAGTATGCAAATAAAAACAAATGTATTCACTGGGTGGTGGTGGCAGACATCTTTCATCCCAGCACTCTGGAGGCAGAGGCAGGCAGATCTTTGTGAGTTCAAGACCAGCCTGATCTGCAAAGTGAGTTCTAGGACAGCCAGACCTGTTATATAGGGAAACACTGTCTCAAAAAACAACAACAACAACAACAACAAAACCAAATATATTCTATGCTGCTAGTTTGTTATTCAGCATTAACAAAACATAACTTGACTGATATGCTCCTAAGATCCTAATGCCTTTAACTACTTACATGATTGTAAATGTTGAACTCACTTATTAGCTATAAAATATGGGATGATGGAGTTCAATCTGGGGCTTAGACGGTCAGCAAGTGATAGAGCACTTACCTAGCTAGTATGCACAGGAGCCTGAGTTTATCTTTTTGAACTTCAGGGGGGAAAAGTCAGTGGATTAGATTCCTGGCCTAAACAAGTCTTAACACTATCATATTAATCCCCTTTATGTCCTATCCTCAGCATATTCTGGTTTTGGCTAATAGCAATAAACTGCCCTCCTTTTAAAAATGGCTATGGTGGCTGAATGAATGATGTACTTAAAGTTCTTAGTACAGTAATGGTTGTTATTGGTTGCATTTGAACACAGGATGGCCAAGTAAGGAATATAGATAATTGAAGTAAGAACCACTGCTGGAAGCTAAGACAACACCTGTTTTGCATCAAACATAATCAAAACAAATTAACAATGAGAGAGAGCTGGCATTAGGTAGGAGGGACTAAACGCCATTAGCTGGTAGGATGCTGGTTTCAGATCACCTGTCCTGTTTCTATACTGATAGGCAAGGCAAATGGAAGCTGGCATGACAGAAGTCAGTCCAATCAACACACAGTCTGTCCTTGGTTCACACAAACATTAGGATTTTCCTCTGCAATAATCTCAGTCTACTGAAATATCAGCGGTGTCTGTACTTTAAATACAGGCTCAGTTGTGCTCTGTCAATCACTTATTCTTAATTAATTTTTGATAGCTAAATGAGATAATGCATGTGAAAACACTCTGCAAAGTGGGCTCTCCTGCTGTCTACTTTAATTTAAATTGAATTGTACAAGGAATTAAACATGATTATCTGTTCCATTATAGCAAGTTATGAGATATCCAACCTAGGATTAGACCTTGATTACAAAATAAAAGAAAATGAGCAGCAGTGTAGGGGGTTGGGAGAGGGGTAGCCTTTCCTTCTAGAACCGTTCTTGTGGGCTGGCAATGGAAACGAGATGAGAGAATCCAGGCAAAGCACACTTTGGAAATGTTTTCCCTGCCCAAGTGTGTTGCTGTCTGAAGCAGGGATCTACGGCCACTTAATTCTGACTGCATGAAATGAAACACAACTTGCCACTTGTATGCCAAATAGTTCTTACTGTGCTTGCAGTTTCAGTTTCTCTATGCAGAGTTCCATCTTAAAATCAACGTTAGTATAGTTACCACATATGATTTAAGCTAAGGACATCATTCATCATTCATCGTGTGTGTGTGTGTGTGTGTGTGTGTGTGTGTGTGTGTGTGTGTGCACTAGCCCTTCACAGGTATTTCCATGATCCATCTGAAATAATATGCAGTCTCAAAAGAAAGAGTACTGGAGAAAATCACTTTAAAGCAATTCCACAGGGCTAGAGATATAGCTCAGTGGATAAATACACATGCTATTCAAGCCGGGCCTGAAAAATCCCTACCAACTATATAAACAATGGAAATGCCATGTGTACCTATAATCTCATTGTTGTGGGATAGAGACAGGCAGATTTTAAGATCCCTCTGGACAACCGGGCAGCCTAGCCTAAACAGTGAGCTTTAGGTTCAGTGAGAAACTGCCCATCTCAAGGGACTGTCTAAATGCCACAGAGGAAGACACCAGGCATCTTCTTCAGGCCTCTGCACATGTGTGTACAGGCAGGCAAACTCACATGCTTACACCACAAACATACCACGTATACAACATGCATACACACACACACACACACACACACACACACACACTGAACATAACTAAGTAAATAAATAAACAAATAACAAAAATAACTTCCTATTTGTGGTCCCTTTAGGAGATGCATAAGGCTCCCAGGTAGGGCTAAGAGCTGTGGCCTCCATGTCTTAGTCTCAAAGATCACAGACAATCAGGTAGTAGATTCATTGAAATAGAATAATAGTAGTAGCTACTTCAAGGGGGATGTTATCAGCCTTGAGTAAGATAATTTATGAAAAGGGTTTAGCCCAGTGTCTGGCTGATGGCATTCTTCTAGCTTTGATCATTATTACAGTTACTAAGTGGTAAAGATGAGAGCAAGGCGTCTGGAGTAAGTATGGGAGGAGGGGACAGATGGCAGATGCTATTGTGTGCTGATAGAGAGAAAGGATGGAAAGCTCATTAATTTAAATGAACTCAAATTCTATGAGAATTCAATGCCAGGAGGACTAAGTTCTTCTGAAGGTATGAAAGAAGTAAATGCTAAAATAGTGGAAGGCATACAGATCATAGGGAGAGGGATTACATCAGTGGGGAGAAAAAAAATCTCTCTTTAATGACATTAAAATTTTACCATCATGGTACCAACATGACCATTACGTATTAGTATTTTCTGTGGGATCACATAGCTTGAGATATTGTAGCATTAAGATGTGTTAATTCTACTGAATATATTTGACTTTGTTTATCTATTATTGTGTGTGGGCTGCCACGTGTATGGCTCAGGTCGAGTCTGGAGGTGAGAGGATAACTTATGGGAAGGAGCTGGTTATTTCTTTCTACCGTCTGGATTTTAAGAATCTAACTCAGGTGGTCAGGTTCAGTGGCGGTTGCCTTTAGCGACTGAGTTACACCTCACTGGCCCCTCTTGTATGTGTTTAAAAGAGACAAAATTGCCTTTTAAAAACTTATGAACATTTTGCCAGTTGGTAGGTTTTAATGTTAATTTCTTTTAAACATGCCACTCTGTTTAAGTGCACCTCGGAAAGCATCATTCCTAAAACTTTGCTGCACAAGAACTTGGCAAGGACCATCAAAGACCTTTTCAAACAACACCCCACTGACCACACTATGTCTGTTTGAAGCCCTGAGGGGTAATTTGGATAAACTGTCCTGTCGGATCCATGCAAATAATTTTCAGATACATTGGGAACTATGAATATTAGTTGGGGTCAACACCACTGTATCCCTGCTCATTACAAAAAAATTGGGCAATTTCCTTTGTAGATTGCTCCCCATCCATCTCAGAAACACACAGTTGGACCTGGCTTGCCTTTTTGTTTCATCTCTTGCCCGTGTTGGCAAAGCCTTTAGGAATTGTGGAATACTGCCACGGTCAGGGTAAGCTTTCTGAATTGGTGCCTGTGTTTTGTGGCTGCACATATTCCCTTGTAACACACAGCAAAATCACGCCTAGAGTAAGAGATGTTAGTTGCTTGGGCAGGGGTAAGGATCACTCAGGCTCCTGCTAGTCATTTTCATCGAGTCTAAGGCAAAAGGCCAGAAATATCATCATTTCTTGGTTCCTCTGGGCATTGGACATCATGGTCATAGTGTTCTTCTTGGGAAATCTCTTCATTCCCACTGTGAAAATATGTCCTCTTTATCGGCTAGAAATATTTGTTCAAAGCTTTCCAGGGTTGAGGTGGGGATTACAAAGGCGCTTTTATGGGGACATTTTATCACTTGGACAGTCTTTTTGAACTAGAGGATAGATGTGAGACAGGATGAAGAAGGACGTAGGTAAAATAGAGACAGGAAAGAAATAGGGAATTGGGCAGCCAAATCACCAGAGCTTCAGTAGAATTGAGCATAATAAGACAGGACAACTGTTTGTAGCAGCACTACAACGGAGGACTGAGAAATGTTATTTCTAGACTCTGACTGTGCATTTCAGCAAGTTTAATTGATAAAGTCCATACTGACTTAATACAACATACGGTGACCAAAGCAGGAGTGACTTCCACAGTCAGACTTTTGAGCACCTGGTGAAATACATCAATTTACTATAAAACTTAGAGATCACAATGATTGTGTTTACTGGTGTGTAGACAACAGTACAACCAATAGCCAAGATGTTACATCCAATATACTGTTAAGTGTAGATGGATTTTTCTTTGGGCCACCTGCTCACAAATAATGATACAGAGACTTATTATTAATTATGAAAGCTCATCCTTAGCTTAGGTTTGTTTCTAACTAGTTCTTATAACTTAAATTAACCCATATTTTTAAATCTAAATTTCATTTCATGGCTTGGTAACTCATCTTTCCATACTGCCCATCCTGCTTCCTCTACACTGGCTGACATCTCTTCCCTGCATCTAGATTCTTCCTCCTACTTCCTCTCTCTCTCTGTCCAGAAGTCCTGCCTACACCTTCTGTCTAGCTATTGGCTGTTCTGCTCGTTATTAAACCAATCACAGCAATGTATCTTTACATAATGTACAAATATCCCCACATCAATTTACTGTTTTATTTTCTTGAAAGCATTAAAATGTGTAGTGGTTTCATATGAAAGCCATATTTTCATCCAGTGTAGTATTTGAACTTCAGACGTCTGATGCCAATGTTGCCTAAATACATTGAAATTAACTTCATACAGTATAATGTAAACCATTTCCTCATTTCTCATCTTTGTGTAACAGCTACGCAAAATATACATGTACATGCACCACTGTAGATAAACGTGAGCTGTGGTCTGACAAAACTGGAAAGTCTATAGAAAGACGGATTTATCTCTCAGTCCTGACTCTGTTGATAAGTGCACAATTTGGATAATCTTTTGTGCTCTTTCTAGCCCCAAGACTCATCCATAAAGTGAGCTTGAACAGCTTCCTGGATTCCCTCACTGTCTAACAGTTAATATTTTCTTTATTATTATGAGGGAAAAATATTGTTATTTGAAGACATTATTGATCCAGGTTGACAGAATTGTTTTTAATATTCAAGTTCACAGAACAAAAAGGATAAAACTTCTCATTCCATACATAAGAAAAATAGAGAATTGTGAAAATAAATAAAAATGTGACTAGTGTAAACAGTGGTATGTTCAAAATGCTTCCTTCAAACAATTAAGAAGAAACATCCTCTATGTTAAGGAAAGTATCTATTTCCTCCAACTTTTTCTTTTACTCAGAGGAGTCTGGGGATAAAGATTAAAGTGATCCCATCCAGCCCATAGCCTCAATGTTGCCTCTGTGGGTACCTCTACCATATGTTTGTGATCCCAGAATACACATAATTAAAAATAAAACAAATGTTTAAAAAGAGAAAAATACATAGATTCTGAATTTTAAATGCTGGCTTACCTGTGCTTCAAGGCTCCCTATGGCTTAAGTACTGCAAAAGCTTCTGGCATTGCGCAGGCTTAGGGGATGTTGTTTATCCAGTAATAGCTGGAAATATGAATGTTAATTACATACCTTACTTAGACTCATGTGATCTATAGCTCAGAAACTTAGCTGCTTTGTCTCAACAGGAACTAAACAGAAGTTGCTAATTTCCTAAACACCCAACACCAATATTTTTTATTGTTGGTGAAGTTTGGAAGGAATGAGTAAATTTTTTAAAAATTAAATTACATTATATGTCAGATATTATCTGCACCACAGAGAGATAGAGTACCATGTTTTTCCTCATCAGGATAATCCAGGAATATTAGTAGTAGCAATTGAAGAGACTGCTACCTTACCTCTTGACAAAAATACATGATTACCATGGTAACTACTGAGATGGGACAGGATGTCTCTGTAGAGGCAGAGAATAGAACCAAGCATCAGCTGGAAGAGAGATGCTCGAACTACCCACAAGTGATATTTTTAGCCGTATTTGTATAAACTCAGGTCATTTTAGTTGAGACATCTAAATTAAGTAATTTCATACACTTGGCATAGAAACTGCACATTGCATGTTAAATACTTCTATGACAGCTTTGTATTCACATAAGCTAATCTTTTTTTTTCTTCTAATTAAGTCACCTGGTCAAAAGAATAAAAAAAAAATGTTTTGTCACGTGAAACAAAAAAATAGGAACAGAAACTGATATATTTTTTTCTTTATGATAATGATAATTCTATCAACTTGTATGAAAGGAGGACTTAGTATATTAAACACCTTATGTATATGATACTATTCATTCCTCACAGCAGTGCCACAAACTGGATCCTATTGTTTTCCCATCTCATAGAAGATGACACTTAATTTCACAGAGGTTAAATAATTTACCTACGATCATATAGCTAGCACACAGTGGAGCTAAGATGAAGTCTTCTTTTGTTTTCAGGAATTTTGGCTCCAAAATAACATAATTTGTAACACAAGAGAGAGTAACTTCAGTCTTTATAAGCCAATTTTCTCACTTAGAGAACACCAAAACTTCTGTTCCCTTTGTTTCTCTAAGAGAAGCAAGGGTGTATGTTCATGTTATTCTTCAAATTACCCTCCAATATCTTTGATTCACTGATGATTCTCAGTTATGCAGTCATGTGACAAGTATCGTAGTGTACAAAACAAGCGCCAAGCACTATTCTTACTGTACATATAAAGACATAGGAAACGTATGTACTAAAACAGTTCAGAATCTAGTGATGGGAAGGAAATAATCTAGTGATGTACATGGAGTTGCACAAATAAAAGAGGTATTTCTGAGTATAGAAATGGATAAGAAACACCTTCGCAGGAGCAATGCTTTGTAGATGAAATTCTGAATGGTCTCATTAAATAAAAAACAGAGCCAAATGCAGAGTTAAAAGCTCAGAGAGAACTGCAGTAGCCAAGAGCTAAAACCACCTTATCGTACCACTGTCTGCCGTCCTTCCCCTGAGAGAGAGACCTTCTTCCTGTGTCCTGTCTTTTTATTGCCTTGATGTTCTGCCTTCTCATTGGTTCTAAACCCAACCACATGACTTCCTCATCACTGCCTATCTATACAGACCTCCAGGTCTCTATGGTTGGTACTGGGATTAAAGGCATGTGTCACCATGCTGGCTATGTCCTTGAGCACACAGAGACTTTGCCTGCCATGTGATCAGGCGTGTGCTACCACTACCAGACTTCTGCTTAAGGCTTGCTCTTAGCTCTGATCCCCAGGCAACTTTATTTATTAACATACAAATAATATCACATTTCAGCACAAATAAAATATCACCATAATGCTTAGATCTGGCCCTAATGTTAAGTAGAACTCCCAGGGAAATGGGAGCTGAAGGATGTACCATGATATAGGAATGAAGTCACAAAATGGCTTGATGGTAGGTGTGACTACAGCTCTGTGAAGCTGTATTTTGTGGGAAAAGAAGAGAACCAGGAGTGAGTGGGAGAAATAGATAGCAGAGAAGGGTTGATGGACTATTAAAGCAATCGTTTTTAATCACTCAACACTGCATGCCTGGAGCTGTGCCAAGAACTTCACATTCAGTGTTTCATGAGGACGTTTACAGCTGAGGAAATCGAAGCTCGGCTAGATGTGGCTTCCCTCAATTGCATGCCCTGGATAGAGGGAGAGTTTGAATTCAGCTCCGATTAGTCTCAAGGGATGCATTTCTTTCATACTTTGGTGTTTGAAGAATCTGAGCATTTCAAGCTATCATGTGCAGTAATCAGATTTGCATTTTGGAAGAATCTCCCTTGCAGTAATATAATGGATAAATTGAGCATTATAGAGGATTAGGGAACCATAGCAAGTTCAATGGCTATGATGAGGAAAACAAAAACTATGCCAAGGCCCATGGTTCTCATAATTGGTAGTCCAATGTAAGAATTACCAGGAAAATGCTGAGACTATGTAATGGCTGGGTCTCACAAATGATTGTAGTATGTGTCCGGTATTAAGAAACATTGACCTTGGACAAGTCATTAGATGAAGAAATGGAGAGAGCAGTGTAAGTATTATTAGGATTTGGGGCCCACAGGACAGGATGGTCAGCTAGATAGGCCATGGGGACCACATGTGAAGCTAAAGGTAAAGGAAGTTCTGAGGTGACAGATGAGTTTTCTTTTTAAGGGTTTCAGAAAATGGTGGTGATAACACCTAGAGTGTTGTAGAATATTATTTTAAGACTTGTTACATTTGTTTTTGCTGTGGGACATTTGCTTTAATGTTGCAAAGATGTGTTGTATTCTTTTATGTTGCATTTGTCTAACTCTGTGAAGCTGTGTTACTTTGCCTGACTAAAACACCTGATTGAGAGCTTAACAGCCAATAGGTAGGCAGGAGAATGGATAGGCAGGGCTGTCAGGCAGAGAGAAGAAATAGAAGGAGAAATCTGGGAGAAAAGAAGAAGAAAGAGAAAGAGAACAAGCAGAGGAGGATGCTAGGGGCCAGCCACCCAGCCACCTAGCCACCCAGTCACACAGCCACACAGCCACCCAGCCAGCCATAGAGTAAAAGTGAAAGCAAGATATACAGAAGAAAAGGAAAAAGCCCAGAGTCAAAAGGTAGATGGAATAATTTAAGTTAATCAAAGCTGGCAAGAAACAAGCCAAGCTAAGGCTGGACATTTATAATTAAAAATAAGCCTCCATGTGTGAATTATTTGGGAGGTGGGTAGTGGGCCCTTAAAAGACCAAAAGCCAAAAGAGTAAAAACTACCAACTTCACTAAGGTTAAAATATAAGAATAAGAATATTTAGAATATCTTGAAATAATGGGATATAGCATAATTATATGCAATAATGAAGTTTTAAAATGATTGTAATACATTTACACCTAAAAACAAAAGAATAAATGTAAGTACTTTAATTAAAATAAATAAAAAGATAGTCCTGAAGTCTTTAAAAGTGAATTCACCTTGATGGCTCCTCTCTCCAGTCTTCCTCCTCTCTAGGCAGCCTTGCCATGTCCTGGAGCTGTAAAGGTCAGGAAGTCTGGGTTGATGGTTGTGGCAGGCCATCACAGGAAATAGCACCATCTGCTTCAAATTCTATTCACAAATGCTCTCAACACCTCCTAAGCTAAGACAATGCTAGCTTGATGATGAACAAAAACTCAGCCCCTTTAATCAGTGAACACTGGCTTGTACCCACTGGCACTGGGGCAGCAGAGGGAACAACAGGGTTTAACACAGATTCCCACTCTGGCTGCACACTGGAATCACTTGTAATGTTCCAGAAAGTACTGTCATGTAGACTGGTGAGATGGCTTAGCAGGTATCAGAGTGGGGTTCAGTCCTCGGAACCTGCATGATGGAAGAAGAGAACCAGCTCCCATGAGTTGTTGTCTGATATCCACACACATGTAGTGGCCTGGCAACCTCCAAAAAAAAAAAAGCACTGATACTTTAATTGGGCTTACATCTTAAATGCACATGATTTTCTTAAAGGGTTCACTATCGATAATGTCAAAAGCCAGGTTAAAATCCATTCTTACGCATCTTCATGCACCTCTTACCAAATGGATGACTTTCAAATTAGCATGTAGGCTGTACTTGGTTTATTTGAAAAGGCCAGACAATGTCATCCTCTTTATGAGGTACCAAAAGCTACCACACATATTAACCCTTTTGTTAGAGCTTTTGACTAAAAGTGACTAAAAGTTCATACACAAGCTTCTAGTCATCAGTGGTGCCAGATGCTACACGTATATTTGCTTTTTTTCCTTTTAAAATATTCTTTATTCTTCTCTCATATATTACACCCCAACTGCAGTTTGCCTCCCTCCTCTCCTCCAGTCCCTCCCCACCCCACCTTTCCCTTGGCCCCAGCTTCATGGCTCCCCCATTTCCCTTCAGAAAAGAACAATCCTCCCAGAGATATCAACTGAACATGGCATAACAAGTTATAGTGAGAATAGGCATAAACCATTATATCAAGACTGGACAAGGAACCCAGTGGAGGAAAAGGGTCCCAAAAGCAGGCAAAAGAGTCAGAGATACACCCCAGGCCCAGTTCCCACTGTTAGCAATCCTGCAAGAACACTCAGCTACACACCTATCACACATATGTAGAGCACCAAGGTCGGATTCATGCAGGCTCTCTGATTGTTGATCTAGTCTCTGTAAGCCCCTATGAGCCCTAGTCCTTGACCCCTCTGGCTCCTACAATCTTTTCTTCTCTTCTTCCCTGGGATTCGGTCTAATGTTTGGCTGTGGGTCTCTGCATCTGTTCCCATTAGTTGCTGGATGAAGCCTCTCTGATGATGACTATGCTAGGCTCTGGTCTATGCATATAGCAGAGTATCATTAGGAATCATTTCATTGACTTATGTTTGCTTTTATCTTTTACTTTTTAGACAGAAATTAGCTGCCTAATTTCTACTTTGTGGTTACAAGAAAACAGACCTATGTTGGGTAACACAGCCAAAGGAATTTAGTGTTGAGATTAATTTTAAAATGTTGGAAAGTCTGAAGGGAAAATAGACTGGGCAGGAAACTCAGAAATAGGACAGAAAGAAACCACACATGTAGTATGAGTAGAAACAAGAAGGGAAAAATTGTGAGCAGCATGTGGTGAGTGTTTAGACTGTATTTGGGAAGCAGAGCCTTGAAGGGAGCAGCTGCCTAGCTAGAGTGGGAGCCACACAGATGCAGCCACCATGCAAGATACTTTCTAATGTGAAGAGCAGAGTACAGTATTTTACTCTTTTCACATGCTCTCCAAATGAAAGAACCTAACTGGAAACTGGTTTTCATGGATCTTAAGGTGCACAGGCTTGTGTAACATGCAATACACTGTAGAGCTGGAGGATGAGAGTAACTCTGGAAGCAAGTCGGCAAAGAGCTAGCATTGGGATGTTGGGCTATCTCAGTCTTAGACTGGAGCTGCATATGTTTTTCATAAGTCTTATTAAATATAAGTGGATTAGAATAAAACACACCTGGAAAATTATGAGAGTTTTCTGATGTTAGGTTATGAAATAGGAACAATTTGAAATCCATATTAGCAACTGCTATGACATTAGCAGCTTCTCAGTTGACAGGTTCAGAGTAGAATATATTGTCATATAAGTATATGGAAAATATTTCAACATTGTAAAAAGAACAAGCATGGATACCTGTACATGAAGAAACACAAAGGAGAGAAACTTGTGCAGATGTGGTTTCAACATGCAAAATCCTATGGGTACTAAACAGTTAGTGGTGATGTAACAGGAACAGTCAAACAGTTGAATTCATCATTCCCCTGCCTCAGCATCTTGAGTGCTGGAGTTACAGATGTACATCAACATTCCCAGCAGCCTTCAGATTCAGATTTTGAAGCTATTCTTTAAAAGTAATTTAAACTTGAACCTATAAATACATTGACCAATTTAACACAGAATCATCTTTTCATTGTCCAACTTTATTTCATTATTTCTTACCCTTCCCTGTTTTTAAATTACCATTTTCATACTATTTCAGGAAATTTAGCCAGATGCCACATTTTAAGAAATATGAAGTATTTAATTTAAAGATAATTAAATGTTTACAACTTTAAGGACCTAATCAAGAGCTTTTAGATTTCTCGTTTAGCAGTCCCAACTTTTGAGATCAGTGGGGGCAGGGAAAGGAATTAGAATTATTGAGGCAGCTACCCATAGTTCTGAAAGGGTGATCAATTTCATATAGTTCCTTGATTTAGCAGTGTCTACCATTGTCTCATGGATCCCGGGGTCCTTTTTCATCTTATGTACCAGTGACTGCCAATCACTTTTCAGATTACATGCTACTATCATATTTAGATCATTGTGGTCAGAAGTACTATTTCAGAAAGAAAAGTAAAGGAGCCCACTGGCATTAGCCAATTCACCAAACCATACCCTAGCACTTCATGGCTGAGATGACTTCTCTGAGGAGGGCTTGTATGTTTGTACCTGTATCAAATAGTACAACATCCTGAAACATTTTAATGTCACTTGGCTTTGGTCTACTGATAGTGAAATTTGTGGCTTGCTGACTTAGTTGAATAGAATATTGTAGTCCTATATGATAATGTATGTGGAAATTGGAAAGTTAAAATCAAAAAGGTATGAGAGGAGCAGAAAGGTGAAAAATTTGTAAATAATCTGAAAGAGCACAGATTTGTGGTCAGTCTGAGTCACAACTATCTTGCATAGTAGTTATTAGGTCTTCCCTTTGTTTTCTGTCAACAAATTTTATTATTCAGTAAAAAAGGTGCTCCCAGGGACCCGGGTTAGGTTCTTGACATACTCCCTCTGACATGTAACTTTTATGATCTAGTTTCCTTCTCCCAAATGATCACCTCTTCCCAACTGCCTAACTTGCCTACTGTTGTATTTCTGTGGATTTTATAATTGGAATGCTCCCTTTCATGTGGCAATGTGGTTGGTGTCTCTTTGGAAAGAAGATAAGACTAATTGGCAAGTTTGGCAAGCGCTTGTCTTGAGTCTAGCAGGAAGGGATGGTTCCTGGCAGCAAAAAGAGCTAAATGCTCAAATCTCAAGCTGTCAGATAGCAGATGCCTGTTCAAAAGAGAGAACAAAGGACCTTCTGGAATGAAGTTGAGAGTTCAGGGTGTGTTGTCAGTGGGAAGGGAATATACTGCTTTTCCTCTCACCTCTGTGTGTCCTGAATTTCTGTGCTGTCCCCACTCCTTACCTCTCCAACCTCATGCCTCCACCTGCTGAGAAAATGTCACCCTAAAGCAGACACGTGGATGCAACCTCAAAATTTCCCTGTTACCGCATGACTGTGCATCCTTCCTACTGAGCTAATTGCATTAGGCAGTGTCAAGCGCTTTCCACCTGCCTTCCTCTGTGGCTGTGCTATAATACTATGGCCTTGTGCTTGGTGCTGCCGAATTCCTGGGGGCCTCTAACTGTTTTCTGGACCTCAACATTGGTAAGAGTCCAGCATGTCATATACAAAGAGTCAACAACATGTTTCCAGGCACTTGATGTCTGCTGTGATACTCATTTTATTATCTTTTGCTTTTTTTTTTATGTATACTGGGGATGTAAGAGACTAAGATGGCATGATATTACTGATATTCTTATTTTCAGAGAGCTTCTAAATTGCTGATGAATTATTTCTAATAGAGTAAACTATATTAGACTTTGAAATCTTACTTTATTCCAAGTACTTATCACTCTCATCTATCACTTCCATAGTCTAAATTGTCATTAAATCTTACTTACTGCTTTTTGTTTTTTTGCTTTTCATCTGGTCTTTGGAGTCTACTTTTGCTCCTCCTAAATATGATGTGATACAGCCATATTACATCACATCTCTGGCACAAACTCAACAACAGCTTCCCAGAATGCCCAGAGTGAAATCCAGGTCCATTCACTGACCTGGTCGTGCCCTGGCCTCTACTCCTCTTTCTTTTCTCTTGATATCACTGCTTTCACTGCTGTTTGTTAGGTGTGCTCCCACCAAGAGTTTGGACTAGCCATTTCTTTTGTCTCTACTGTTCCTTCCCGAGAGAACGACATGGCTCTCTTTCTTGATTCTTCCCTGTAGCTGGAGAGTTTTCTCTCCGGTCCCGCCAAGCCCTGGCAATTCGACAGCTCACTTATAAAATAAACACACAGATGCTTATACTATTTAAACTGTTTGGCCTAATGGTTCAGGCTTCTAGCTATCTAGTTCTTACATCTTAAATCAATCCATTTCTATAAATCTATACCTTGCCACGTGGCTCATGGCTTACCGGCATCTATACATGCTGCTTGTCATGATGGCAGCTGGCAGGGTCTCCCTCCGCCTTCCTGTTTTCTCAATTCTCCTCTCTGTTAGTCTCGCCTATACTTCCTACCTGGCTACTGGCCAATCAGTGTTTTATTTATTGACCAATCAGAGCAACACATTTGACGTACAGACCATCCCACAGCACTGCCCCTCAACTTTTTCTCTCTACTCCTTTTATTCTCCCCTGTACTCACCACTAGATTTTTTATTTATCTATTGTATTTAATTTTTCTCATGCTATAATTTAGGTTTTATTTCTCATGATTTCCATATGTTGCCTTGCAGACTTTGCTCTTCTTGCTATTACATTTGGCATTCTTTGAGGTATTCAGTTTAATTTTTTTTTCTCCAAGATATTCCCTGTATACCTTCTCCTTCCAGATCCTGCTTCAATATATTATATATATATATATATATATATATATATATGTTAATATATATGTTATGATATCTTTATGCTAGAAAAGGAATATGACTGGAAATACTCCAGAGCAAAGAACAGGTTTTCATCAACTGGGTCTGGTTAGCTGCAAAAGTGCTGGCCTACAGACAGCAAAAACATCATTTGATGCAAACAAAGGACAGATAATACTCTAACCAGAACAGATAAAGTCCAGAACCCTGCTGTAAAAGTATGGAATAGTAATTCTGCTCATATTCTCAACATGAGCACAACAAAAAAATGTACATCTTTTCTCATTCTGAGGAACCTCCTCTCTATATTTACCTGCTCATTGTCTATCTATAAATACTACTTAGCAATACTCATTTTAAGTCAGGATAAGAGGTGTTGTCTGACTTAGGTCTCCTGACCTTTACTGATTAAGGACCACATCAAACCTTGTAACCATAGTTTTACCTTTTTTTTTTTACAGTCTACATCCTTTTTACAAAGCTTGCTCTAGAGAAACAGGTGAATAGGAATGACCCTTATTATACACTACTTACAACTTGATACAACTCCAACTTTAAAATATAATTACATCATTTTTTTCCTTTCCTCCCTCCAATCCTCCCAGGTGCATCCTTCATTTCTCTCAAACTCATAGCCTCTGGCTTCTTTTTCTGTAATTATGGTCATATATATTCCCAAATATATAAATATAATCTACTCAGTCTGTAATATTACTTGTATGTGTATGATTACAGAGCTAATCACTCTGTATTAGATGACCAGTTGGGGGACTCTTCCTTGGGGAGACTATATTAGTCCATTCTCAGCATTCCATAGTTGCTTGTAGTTCTTTGCCTAGGGTTGGGGACCTATGCAATTTTTCTCTTCTGTGTTAACATATCTGTTGGTGTCTTTTTGTCCAAGCCTTCTTAAGGCAGGTATGTTGAGACTTCATGGGTGTAGCTTCCTTGACATTAAGTGGTATAGTCCCATGTCATTTCAAGGCATTTTTTTCTAGATCAAGCTATCATAATTTTAGCCGTTATACTTTTAATAAAAATAATAGTTTTTAAAATTTCAAGTAAAAAACCTTAAAACCCCTTTTTATTGCTAAAAGTTCCCAGGCTTCTGTGAGCCTCAGATTTTCTTGTGCAACTGTTAAGACAGAAGATACTCGACTTTGTTCACAGGGATTCTGAGTTCATAAATCAGGGTGATAGAGAAGTGATAACTTGAATGTTTGAGATGGAACCATGTGATATTATTATTGGTTTAAGGATGTATGTTGAAAACCCCTGAGGTAGAATATTATATGTGGAGTCTACTGGCATGTGTACAGTCATGTGGATAATCTCTGAAATGTTTAGCGTGCATGAGATTATGGTATGGAGGACAGCCCATACCAATGAAAAGCCAGAATCAAGTTTTAGTGAACTTCAAAATGTAAGTTATCCATGGAGATATAGGATGCCCCAAAGAGATTGAAATGATGCAATTGAAGGGTATGTATGAGCTGCTTAAAGTAAGAGGGCTTATTCCACTCATATGATTTCTTACATATTTTTATATATCTCTGGAAAAGTTGCTATAGCTCATGCTAAGAAAACGAATAAAATGTACTTTGCAAATAGATACTACCACCTGGTACTGGAAAACTCCATTTCCTTTGCTTCCCACAGGTAAAAGTTACAAAGCTAAATTATGATGCAGGAGCTAAGAAATTTAAGTTTTTTTAGAAAGTGGATACATCCCTTAGAAGGAGTATACACACACACTTCAGATATGATAACTTCAGCATGCAAATAATCTTTGAGGTCAAAGAGTCACTAGAAATCACATCTACTCCAGAGGATTCTGTGTCTATTATGCTTGTGTTTGGGGGCGAGCTCTCTGTGGAATCCTCACAGTGTGTCATGTGCGTTATATGGGTAAGTTGTCATGTGTTGCTTGAACTCCCTAGGAAGCTGGCTTTGGAAGCAGGATCCTTGCATTCCCTCCCTCCCTTCCCAGGGCCACTTCAGAATCATGCATATTTGTCTTAGAGTTCTTCAGGCCCCTTGTCTGGATACCAAGCTGCCTTCCCTAACTCTGACAGGGAGGGATGAGAAAAGCAAAACCACCGAAGAACAAAAATATTGTGTCCTTGAAAACATGTATAAGGTAGACCTTTTCCAACAGAAGTCTCTCTTGCTTGTTCCATGATGTGAAAGCACCTACAGTGGGAAAGAGAAGCCAGAAGCATAGCAAAGAGAAGCAGACCCATAGAAAATTCAACTGGGATGTAGCTGACTGACTCAAATCCTGAGCTGGTTTCTGTTGGATGCTGTGAGTCTCTGCTTTGATAATGTTACATCTCTGCTGTCATTTGTTTTTTTCATGGAAGTCTCATATGAGTGGATACTCTGCTGTGCCCCACGTTTTCTCTGTTGGAAACTCAAGATAACTGCTTCAATTAAGCACCCCAAGTCAATTTCTGCTGGATATTTTGAGTACCATATTTGATGCATGCTCTCTCTCATTTTTTATTCTTTTACTCTGGCTTGATACATATTTAACTCACCCATTCAAAAACCAAAAATATGGCTGTACTAGATAAATCTCCATATAGAACGGTACTAATGGCATCTAGTGCCCGGAAGGAATGAAACCACCCAGATCTCCTCCATAACACTTTAGTGAAAAGTCAACACTCTTTTCGGCACTTACTATTTTTTTTTGTTTCCACTTCAATCAATTATTTTCCCATAAACTGAAATATATTAGATATTATATTTATCTTATATATAAATATATATAACATATACATATGTAAATTTATATTATTATTATTGTTGGTGTTAATAAGAAACAACATTTTACTATGTAGCCTAGGCTGACCACAAACTTGCCATCCTCCTGTCATTATCTCCCAAAAGATAGGATTATCAGTGTCCCTGCCTTATTTCCTGTTTAAGCAGTAATCTTGAGAAAGATGGACTCTCAATGCCCTTTGAGTATTCTGTAACAACAAGGAAACCATCCAGTCTCTTTATTAAGCCTTATACTTGCTGGAGTGGTCAATCATGCTTGCCATATGATTACAGGCCCCAACACCTGCTCATGACTGAAGTCCCTGGGGGTAAGGCAGAATTCTGCATTTGTTAGCTGTTTTCATTGACATTTAAAGTCCATTAGTGATCGTTCCTGCATGATGACCAGGTTATTCTGGAGATAATTTTAGTAGATTTAATCATGGGGAGAATTCTCCTTAATTTCTGATGCTTTTTTGACTCTCTGTTAGCTTGTGGACCAAGACTGCCCACATTTAGGAGGGATTTGCTCACACAGAGAAATCACAAAGCAGACAGCCTCTGCCCAACATTCAGTCTACCAGCTGCATTTTCTGATGTTTCCTAGGTACCAGTCTGTCTTGTCATTCTCTGGGACATGTCTGAAAAACTCTCCCTTGTACATGGATGGAACAGTCTCCCAGCTTGTCCACCCACCCATCCACCTGCCTGTCTGCCCACCTGCTTGCCTGTGCTATGGATCTAGCTAGCTCTGCTCTTCTGACACACGGTATCCTTTTAATAGAATGACCTTTGCAGCATGCATTCTGACCCACACTACCTCCAATTTTTGTAAAAGCTTTAGTCACAAATAGTGTGACATTTGATGTCCTCCTGAAGCTCCTGTTATGCAATAAATATAAAAATCTATTTTTAAGTATGTTGGCAAATTAAAAATGCAGCTATAATTAGCTAGTTATAAAATTTCTGGTGCAAAATTTACATTTGATAGCAAATCCTTTCATACTATAAATTATCTCTTCCAAGGGTATAGCTTTTCATAAATTTACACTGCATTTATTAAAGTAGAACACTATAGTAAACTCATCATACCTATGCCATTGATAATACCTTGTTTACAAAAAGAGTATAATTCCAATCTAGCTGGATATTACTAATACTTATCAGAATAGAATATATATAGAAAGAGACCTCTCTGTGGCCTCCAGCTCTGTCAGCATGCACTGCATTTAATTATGAACTAGTGTCTTCTGGGTAGCACAAATGTCAAGAGCCATTTTATGCCTTTATGCTAGTGATATTTTCTGCCTAAAAGTAAAAAATATTTAGAGTAACACCAGGACCCTATAGGCAAGAACCCTAATTTTGGTCCAATTAAATCAATCACTTCTGTCCTACTAATGAATTTGCTAGCTGATAAAATCCACCAGCAGCAACCGGTCCTATCTGAAAAGAATGCACCAGCTGTGCTCTGGTTCAGTCCAGGGGCTAAGTACAGAAACGACCTAAGTACTACTAGCGTGTCTCCTGCATAGAAACCAGGTTTTGGGTTGTACTATAACAAAAGGTAACATAATTTCCCCCTTCAGAACATCAAGGTCCTTGATATGTGGCAGTAACTACATGGAAAAAAAAAGTTTCACAACTGCCAGTTTTTAGAGACGTTAATAAAACGAAGTAGATCACTGTCTCCTCCACTCCCTAGTCAATGTTTCTGGGAAGCAAAACTGTTCAAGGTTAGAATTGACACGCCATATGGCAGGGCCAGGCCAGATGAGGGTTTAGCTATGGAGGCAGCTGTACCTGGGTAGATTTCCTTTTAACTTTTAACTTTCAGCAGTTATTAAATGCATACATTTATGTACATGTATATTCCAAACTTAATTTTAAAATATTTAATTAAAGCTGGCCATCGTGGCCCGTACCTGCAATCCCAGCACTTGTGTGGTAGAAGCAGGAGGGTCACTATAAGCTCACGGTCAGCCTGGGCTACATAGATAGTTTCAACTTAGCCTGGCTATAAACAAGACTCTCTCTTTCAAAAAACAGACAGACAGACAGACAGACAGGCTGAATTATAGCCACACTAGGTCAGAGGTTTTATCACGTATGTCTCTCTAGCCCCTTAATAAATAACTGCGTACAGTAGGTACATGATTATTCCTTAGCTGACTCATATAGAATACCAACAGCTCTTATAAATATGTGCATACAATAGGAACATGTTTATTTCTTAGCTGATTCATACAGAATATCAGAGTAGAACCCCTAAGATTGTCCAGTGTGGTATTTTTCTGAAGTTTGAGTTCTTTTAGCTGCCTCACAAAAAACATCTGTTGAGACCCTGCATGGCTCCTCCCACAGCTCAGCAATTCACTGGTGCCTTCAGATACTGGGAGAAATTAATTTAGTCAGTTAACAAAAGAATGAAACAAACATTGGCAAAAAGTGAAAAGCCATAAGCAGCCAAGTACAGCCTTTTGAGGTGGGCAGTGCTTGAATACTTCAAGTTAACACTTGAAGCTCCATGATGAATTGTTAATCACGCTCTTGAATACACCTGGGATTTCACCGATTCGCTCTGACTTGACCTTGTTCCTTGGCTAAACCAGTATGCATAAATCGATACCTTCTTCTCTCTCCTGCCAGCGCTGTGATGCTGCCAGCGAAGACTAAACTACAGGCCTTGCTGATTAGTTACCCTTTCGATTTATGAACCTCAGACAGCTTCTAGATTTGTGCGGCCATCATTCTATCCTCTAAGTGACATATTCTCTGACAACTTTGGATGACTTTCATGCCTCTCTTCTTTCCCAAACACTCCCACACATTTTCCCTATCCCCACATCTACCCAGCCACCTGCATTCATGATCTGCTCTTGAACTAAAGCCAACAGCTCCACTTGTACTATTTGTTCTGTCTTTTACTGACTTAAGGAAATTATATAGAATTATATTTTATTCATAATGTTTCCATCTTTACTAGATGACTACCATACACATATGTGAGGCTATTTCTCATGATTTAAAAAGACCCTTTGCCTCTATCCACTCATGCTACTACCTAATTTCCTTGTTCTTCTGTTAACAAAATTTTTGGAATTGATTATGCCGTCTACCTCAAATTTCTCCCCTCCATAGTCCCTTCTATCCATTCCAGTTACTTTAGCCTTGATTATTACAGAGCATATTTTCTTCATAAATTACATTGCTAACTGGTCTCTGCCTCATTTTTTAACCTAGCATTTGCCCTGATTGATTGCTATTTCCATCCAATATTTTTTTCCTCTTGATGATGTAACCTATCTCCAAAGATTACCGTGATCAATTCTTTCCCTCCTTTGACATGCATGCCACAGCCACTGTCAACGTTGAGAAATGGAGTCTACCCCTCTATTTCCTTGAATTCGGGCTGGTCTGAGTTGTCTTTGCTTTGAGTGTCTCTCCCTCTTTCTTTCTTTCTTTCTTTCTTTCTTTCTTTCTTTCTTTCTTTCTTTCTTTCTTCCTTCCTTCCTTCCTTCCTTCCTTCCTTCCTTTCTTTCTTTCTTTCTTTCTTTCTTTCTTTCTTTCTTTCTTTCTTTCTTTCTTTCTTCTTCCCACTTCCCACCACTTCCTTCATGACAGTATCTCACTATGTAGCTCAAGCTGGCCTATAACTCACAACCTTCCTGCCTCAGTTTCCTTAGTGCTGAGATCAAGATTACAGGCATGCACCATAATGTTTGGCTCTAGGGATAATCTCCAAGAGGACTGGCAGACTTTGCTCCCCTCCTCTTGGATCTCTAAGATTCCATGTGAAAAATCTAAGGGACTTCACAGAAGTGACATAAGAATATAGGAGCCATTTTAATTTCCGGGCAGTCAATCCCTCAAATGATTCCAACTTTAATCCAGCTCTGATTTAAATGAATGACAGATACCAGGAAAATAACTACCAAACTGAGTGCAATAAATTCCCATATTCTTCATGTGCAATACAATGTTGGTTCTGGACATAACGCTTTTGACTAGATATTACATAGCAATAAAACAACAACAACAAAAGGATCACTACTTTTGACAGAAATGAAAACATGTTTCTGACAAGGGGATGCTTAGTTGGTTAAGGGTGCTGATCTTCTAAATCTATCATCCTGTCCTCATCAAAACCAAGCATCCCTAGGACTATAAGTGGCAGGAATATCAAGACAGACCAACTCCAGGGGCTCACAGCGTTCCTCAGACTTTCTAGCCAATGTGCTGAACCTTCTTCACACCTTATCTACTTTACCTACCCCCTTTCCTCTTTCTTTGTCTCTTGTTCCTTGGAGCACTTGCATTTCAATCTCCTGGCTTGTCGTGGTCTTGCATGTCTCCAGGCCCTAGCCCTCCAAGAAAAACTCCCATTTCATTCTGCCTTGGCTTCTGCAGGGCAGACCTGGGTTAGCACTTTGCACTTGCTTGGCCCTTCCTCTCCCTCTAGCACCAGTTTGTTTGACTGAAGTCTCTTTATCTCCCTGAAGACAAAGTTCTGATGTCACCCTGAACTCAGGACTTGGATTTGGACTTCGCTTTTCTATCTGGGTGTTTTTCCTCAGAAATTTAATTCATTCTTATGGCTTTATATATCATCTATATTTTGAAAACTCCAAAAATCTCTATTTCCTCATACATATTAATCATATACACTTCACACGTACACAACGGGAGGGAGAGAGAAAGAGAGAAAGAGAGAGAGTGAGAGAGAGAGAGAGAGAGAGAGAGAGAGAGAGAGAGAGAGACTGACTGAAGTTCTTCCCTAAAATCCAGATTTAATAATTCATTCAAGCCAGAAAGTGGTGGTGCATGCCTTTAATCCCAGCACTCAGGAGGCAGAGGCAGGAAGATCTCTGTGAGTTCAAGCCTAGCCTGGTCTCCAAAGTGAGTTCAGAGACAGCCAGGATTGTTACACAGAGAAACCCTCTCTCTCTCTCAAAAGAAAAAAAAAAAAGGAAAACTAAACAACAACAAAAAAACTCATTCAAATATATTCTGGAACTTTTTCAAATTTAACACTTCCTAAAGAGTGCTACTAACATTTTGCCTAAAACTCATTCCTATCATAGGTAATGGGCTCCAAAAAGTCAGCTCATGTACCACCAGGCATAGATCCTGATCCCACTTCCAGGGACCCCTCAAACATACCAAGCTACACAACTGTCTCAGGCTTTGCTGACTTCCCATGGGAGGCTTTACCCTTTCAGAGGACAGGATAGGGGGTGAGTTGGGGGAGGGGAGAGGCTGGTGGGGAGCAGGAGGAGGGATGAGAGGGGGTTCTGTGATCTGTGGTTGGTATGTAAAATAAATAAAAAATTTCATAAATAAAAACAAAACCAAAAAACTCATCTTTCTAGTTGCTAAGATCCTCTCTCTCTCTCTCTCTCTCTCTCTCTCTCTCTCTCTCTCTCTCTCTCTCTCTCACACCTCCTCCTCTTCTTCCTCTTCCTCCTCCTCCTCTTCCTTTTCTCCTCTGTTTCCCTCTCCTTTCCCTTCTTCTTATCAATAGCTACCACACTGTACATCTTCATGTTTTTCATTCTACCATGCTGGGCCGGTGCATCATCTCTCAGCTGCATTCTATAATAGTCCCAGTCTGCAGTACCTGCTTCTAATCTCCACCCTTGCCTCATGCTTAAAAACGATACAGGAGTAGTCGTATTGAAAACTGTCAGATCCGCTGTTCTGCCTCAAAGTCCTCGTGAGAACAGGTAAGGCCCATAATAATCCAGGCATCCTGAGTTGAGCCTGTAACCCCAGCATGCAGGAGACAAGGATGGGAAGGTTGAAGTTGCTGAGCAGCCTGGGCTACAGGGCTAGACTCTGGCTCGCTCTGCACCAACCACACTCATTTCCTTGGCAGGCTTGGACCTTCCCATCTTGGTGCCTTTGTAATGGCTCTTTGTTCAGAACTTGTTTCTCCCGGTGTCAGTCTTCAGCCAGCCAGCCCTTCCCTGGTTACCCTTTCTGAAAATTATAATTCCCAAGAACACTCATTGTACCCCTAGTCTTTACTTTCTTTTTCTCCTTAGCACAACCAGCCACCACTTAATATAATATGTAACTTGGTTACTAATCATTCTATCATTACAGTGTACTTCATGACGAGATTTTTGTACATTTTGTTGTCTGCTGTTTCTCAGAATCCAGAACACTTGAGAAGGTAGTGAACACATACAGTTCTTTTTAAATAAAAAAGAATGAATAAAATTTTACTGTCTGGCAACATACAAAAATTCCAATAAATATTTTTTAAATTTATTAATGTGTTTTCTTCCTAAATTAAAAAAAAATCAAGAGCTAATTTCATTGCAGAGGATCTGAGACACAAAATGATGAAAATTATTTCTTTGTGATTATAAATATTTGAGGATCATTTCAAAAGAATGCTGTATTCCTTCTTCTCCAGGTAGAGTTTCTCTTTTTCGTCATGGATCGATTTGATTTCCTGTCCCTGACTGCTGTTCATGATAGAACTTAAGGAAAATAAAATCAAAGGACAATTTTCTTCCTTGTTTGCTTTGAAAAAAAAGTGCAAATTTTGCTGAATTTATTTTGTAGTGAAAATCATTTGTTCCTGGAGACCTTAAAGGGCTAGGAAGAAAGGACAGCCTAGGAAATTCTAGTTCTTTCCTGTTCCAACCCCTTTGGACGGAGAAAATTCCTCTTTAGGCAATTGAGGCCTGTTGTATTGGTGCCAAAATTTCCCCTCCTATTTTCTCTCTCCTCTGGACACATATTTTAAAACAGCCAAATGCTCAAGGAACTTACCATATCTTTGCAAGGGGAGGAAACTGTGTATTCCATTTACTGTATTCTGGGTTATTTTTAGCAGAGTTAAAGAATAGTTTTTGACAATAGGAAAATAGAGCTCTCTGAGAACTAGTTATTTAAACCCCTATTGAAGGTATCCTGACAAAAATTAGAGTTTTATTAATTAGATAGCCTGAGGGGAGAATTGAATCTTGAGTCACCACGCTGTGTGCCAAAATAAGTTGAAATCTTCAAACTTAGCCTTGTAATTAGAGGGTCCCAGTGAGAGAGAAAGAACGGAGCTGTGATGTGCTTTAGTGAGTAACAACTGCAGCAAGCCAAGTCCAAAGGGACGACGGGAAAATGGAGTCATTGCAAATGCATGTGCTGACTTCCATCTGCAGGAAACCAGAGCAGGAAGTTAGAATTAGGTGTTTTGAAAAACGGGAGCCTGTGACATTGTCTTCCCAGTTTTTACCGAGGAGTTGGTGTCATTCTCCACACAAAGGTTGTTAAAAAGGAAAAGTTTAGTTGTCCCAGCCAATTTCTGAAGCATAAAAAGACAGAGGTGAGAAATCAATGAAATTCTCTCCCAAGCCCCAGGAGGCGATGTTTTCATCTGATAATTGGCACCGGAGCTTTGGTGACCGTCCTGTAACTTCTAAAGTCCTCGAAAATAAATCTCCACACTGTAGCTCTCACAAATGAGAATGCTTATTTTTCCAATATATGACATTTTTTTCAAATCATTTGCATTTTAAAGGTCTGAGGAATTTGAATCGCTGATCAATTGTAGCCCACGTTTCCTGAGTGCTTGCATCCGAGTGCGCCCTCGACTTTGCCGTCCTCATAAAAATTCTCTCTTAAGCTCCTGCTTTCATGTGTTTTTAAAATGGTTCAGCACCCCCGCGGCTCTCATCATTCCAGCCTTCCCAAGTGGTCCCTTTGCCTGGAAGATGAAAGGCCCTGTTCACCTCAGTCGGGGCTCCGGCTTCTGCTTTCACACTGATGGAAAATAACTTTAAGATGGGAAAGGAACAGACTCAGCGGCTGACCTTGAGCTGGCAGGAAGCATTTCCTCAAAGGGGTCTTTTCAGTTCTCATGTGGTCTGTATTACCAATGGAAAAGGCACCTAATACTCAAATTTGTTCAAAATAAATCTTACTGGCTTGGATCTACCATGTCATTTCGGAACATAGGATAACAATATGTTTCATGGCTGTATTAGCTTTAGTCTTATTGGTTTCTTCAGGATAGTAATACTATCATTTATTATAATTCTTAAAAACTGCCCATATTGTAGTTGAGGACACAGACACTAAGGTCAGGGTGCCTAGATTCAAATCCTAGTTCTCTCCATTGTTGTCTAAATAGCCCTGAGTAAGACATTTATCTTTTCTGTGTTCTGTTCCCTCATCTACAATATGTGAAATACACTATTACCTAACCACAAATATTATGGAAGTACTTTTGGAAAATATTCTATACCTGTAATTATGATATATTTCCTTTTTACTAACACAAACCAACACAGAGTTAGGGCTATTGGTGACTTTTCACATCTTTAGGATTAAAAATAATTTTTTAAATTTTGTTAGTTAATAGTAGATACTTAATACTGATGGTTGCAATAGTCATTAAACTCTTTTTTCACAAACAGAGCAAAATATTCAACTTTTGCTATTCATGAGCTAGGGCATAGAGCAACAATGTTGGCTTCCTTATGGATGAAGACATATGTTCTTGCCAAGTAAGAATCATACAACACATAGCTCAGACAATAATTAGCCAATAATATTTACATGATTTTCATAATTATTGTTCCCAATAAGCTTTTGTTGGGTAGTGTCGGTGTACAAGGCACTGAAGTAGATAGTGAGGGTAGACAAGAAAGCCAAGGTATTGTCCTTCACAATATGCTTAAGATCTAGTTGGCAAACAGGGTATCTTTTAGTAACACAGATGGAATTGGGGACAGCATGTTAAATGAAATGTTAGGAACAGAAAGACAAGTAGCACATGTTGTCACTAATATGTGGGAGCTAAAAAACTTGATTTCGTAGAAGTAGAAAGAATAGCTGTTACCAGGAGCTGGGTCTGGTGGGAAGAAGTGGAAGGTAGAGAAAGGATATTTAATCAGCAGGGGGACACAGTTGGATAGGAGCAATGAATTCAAATTTTTCATAGCACAGTATGTTGGCAGTAAATGACATCTAATGGCTAACAATAACTAAACATATATTTCATAATAACTAGTGGAAATTACACAACCTAACAGCTAAGCAAGGCTTGTGCCTCGGGAGGCAAGCTGCCCCATGTATACATCTTCAAAGTGCCATTCCTTTGTTCTGGTAAAACTGATTTTTGACAAACTTAAGAACTGATCATGTTGGTATTACTATGATCCTGTACTGGGCATGTCATAGAACCTTTGTTTATCATCTTAAGCTGTCACACATGTGCCCTATGACCTTGAAAGGAGTACACCCAGAAATGTGTCTGCCTTGAAGTGGGCAGTTTCTATAAGTGAAGTTTCCTGTATGGGGATATATAAGCTCCCCTGATACAATCCCATACTTACATAAGTCTGGTGTTCACCTTACTCTTACTTCAGGTAATCAGTCTTTCTCCATTCTTTTATTTTCTGGTCATATTCATTGGTTTTTCTCTTACCACAGGGAAACTCAATGCATTTGATTAGGCTGACACAAAGAAAAGCTAAGTATTTACAAGGTGCCAGTTAACCTGACCTAATCAATGCTCATTATATACATGTGTTGAAATGTCATAGCATACTCAATACTATGTAAAATTCTTATGTGTTTAATTAAAAATTAAATGCATAAATATCAACAATTGACAACAATGTCAGTAAGTGAAGCAGATAACCGTGTGTTAGCCCCAGAGGAAGAAGTGCTCATTGGGGGTTTTGTCATCTGGATGTCATGAAACCATCCAGGAGCAAAGTAACAGAATAGTCTTAACATGGGCAAAGGTAAAGCTGTCATCCAATTAAATAAAAATTATAAGGTTTTAAAATTGTGATTTGTCAGAAGGTGTGTTCAACCTACTGTTTCTATGTAAGAATGTTACGTAAAATTCATGGAAAACTGCTTGCTCAAGGCTGAATAACAAGTGGAATAAGGATGGATACAGGAAGTAGAATTGGATGAGATCTGTAAACACTGGGTCACATCCTTATCTAAACTGATTCATAGTCATCATTTACCTCCAGCAAACAAGGCCATTCTGGAAGAGCCTTATTGTACTTACTATTCACCTCTGTATCTCTGTATCCCCAAATTACTGACATGTAATAGAAATGGATTTTTCCCAATTTTACACTATAATCAATATAAAGTATCCTTTCACATTTAAAAGCTATAAACATAGGTCAATACCTTGTATATGTGATAGGGAAACTGTACCTAGGCTATCTCAACAAGACGGTTGTCTAATGAAGACCTTAAACATGGCTAAACAAATTGACAGGCCAACATGAATGGGGAAATATGGGGCTTCATACCTAGAAAAAGAACTAGACATTTCAAAAAACTTATATACAGTAGTCAATCCAGTTCCACATACCCATAATCCTGGCACTTGGAGGCAAGGCAGAAGGATTGCAAGTTTGAGGCCAACCTGGGCTACAATAGTGAGACCATATCTCAAACAAAAGATAGGTAAGCAAGCAAACAAATGCATGAAGACAGATCTTCTGTAAACTTCTTTCCTAGAGAGTATATCAAACCATCCCGACAAGATCACTCTTAAAGGCCTTTCACCGCTGGAGTTCTCAACCTTTACCAACATTAGAATCATCTGGAAAGTTTTCAGAAGTCTTACAGTTTAGGCCACATTCCAGAACAACCAAATTTGAATATCTCAGGGTGCAAAACGAAACACACATCACTTTTTAAGGGTCCCCTGATGAGTCCAATGCAGCCAAAGTTCAAACCACTACTCTAAGAGCTTCATGTTCCCAGCAGAATTACCTTCTGCCCAGAGTGTGGCATTTGAGTCCCACCACACTGTTACCTCCATCTATGGTCTCAATGTCGTTTCCTATATGCCTAAAGCCCTGACCTACCCAGAGCTTTGTGCTCATGCACTTTGCCTGATGGTGATAAAGATCCATGCACAGTATACCATGCATCTCACCTGTGCTTAATAAAATTGCATTTGACTTTTAAGACCCAGCTCAAATGGAGCACTTCTTGAAACTCTCCCTGATCTCCTGATGTGACAGTTATAACCATGCATAAAAGCTGTTGGTACTACTCCTACAAAAGTTGGAGTCTAACTAGCTTCCCTTTAAACATAGTGTGGCATTTGAGTCTTAGTAGTTTTATAATGAAAATAATGTGGCAGAATAGACTTTAAGGAATACCAGGTTAGAAAAGGCTAACCCTCCTAACCCTCTATTTTAAAACCTGGGTGAGGTAGAGGAGACACAAAAAGACAGTTAGATGCCTGAGGTGCCCTGTGCCTTCTAGCCTACTAGTTCTTTGAGTCTAGTCAGCATTGGCTGCCAGACATGCAAACAAATGAGACTCCAGCTGACATAGGATGAGTCATCCAGCAGAGGCCTTGGACATCACAAGGCAGAGACAGACTGTCCCTGCTGTATCCTGCCTTAGTTCCTGAGCCTCAGAATGAGTGGGCATGAAATACCACCAAGTCTTAGGGTAACTCATTTCACAGCCAAAATAACTGAAACTTTCAGTTTTCTGACTCACTTTATCTCTTCCTCACAGATGATGCTTAACAAGTCCCTTATGTTATTAGTCGACATGGTGAATCTCCCATTCTAGAGTATTAGGTTCTTCAAGGAAGAACCCACAACTGACTTTTGCATGTTCTATAATGCCTTGTCATCAAATGTCCTAAACATTTGAATGAGTTTTTAATTTCTAGCACAGGTAAGAATTATTCCATCATTCTGTGTTTGCCTCTAAATGCCTGGCTATATTTTTTTCAATTGTATTCACCCACTTTAACTATAAAGTCTTTGAATTGTTATATCTATATGGTACAAAGACAATAAGAAATGTCAAGACCCATTGTGGAATATTATTTTAACTAGGCAAAGTTGTGTTACATTTGTTTATGCTGCATTTGTTTAATGATGTAAGGATGTGTGTTTAGTTATATAAAGATGAGTTGCATTTGTTTCACCTTGCCTGCCTAAGGCATCTGATTGGTCTAATAAAAAGCTGAATGGCCAATAGCTAGACAGGAGAAAGGATGGGCGAGGCTGGCAGGCATAGAAAATAAATAGGACAAGAAATCTAGGGTTGAGAGAAAAAAAGAACTAGAGAAGAAGGAGGAGAGAATGAGGGAGATGCCCAAGCCAGAAGCCAGGTAGCTGCCAGCCAGACATACATAGAGAAGCAGTGAAAGTAAGATACACAGAAGTAAGAAAGGTAAACAGCCCCAAGGCAAAAGGTATACAAAGAGAAACAGGTTAATTTAATTAAAAGGGATAGCCAGAAAAGGAGCCTAAGCTAGGCCGAGCATTCATAACTAGTAAGAAATCTCCATGTCATAGTTTGGGAGCTGGTCCGTGACCCCAAAAAAGAAAAATCCTGGTACAAATCCAACCAAGTACACACAGCAGAATGATACTGATATATAATTAACAAAATGCAACTATATTAAAATCAAATAATGTACATTTGAGTTAGTGTTTCTAGTCTTCTTGAGAACTGATGAAAGTCATAGTTCTCTGGCTTTGGAGAACGCCCCTGACTTTTAGATTGAATCTTCTAGACATGTACCTTTAATCATAATATCCATGTTCTAGTTTGCTGGTACTTGAATGTTACAGGTGTGTGTGTGTGTGTGTGTGTGTGTGTGTGTGTGTGTGTGCACGTGTGTACTCGTATGCACATGCTTGGCTAAATGTGAAGATTTGTCTGTTTTTAAAGGTAGTGTGACATGGAAAAAGACTGGGGAGCCTGGATTGAGCTTCAGGGTTGAACCTCCAGTTGTCTAACAAGCCTGGGGTGAGTCCCTTAGCATCTGACGATTAAGTTCTCTGATTGTAAGGAAGGAGGAGAGTTCCCACCTTAGCCCATTGCTAGGAAAAGTAAACAAGATTGAATGCACAGTGACTAAGCAAGACCAGCACCCCGGAAACATTCAAAACCATTAGACCAATTCAACTTTCAAGAAAAAATACATTTAATTTAGAATTTTCATTAGCTTTGTTCACAAAGAAAACGTCTTTTGTCCAACACGTTATAAAAATCATAGCAATGCTGAAAAGACTCAGTGGGGGTTGTGGGTCGTCTCCCCCGCACTCATCTCTGTGTTTCTATGTTTTGCCTCTCCTTAGCTTCATCCAATTTTATCTATTTTGTTCGTGTTGAGATGAACTAAGACAAAGCATTCATTCAATCTCCCATTGTTGTCACAAAGACAGAAGTTTTGAGGTAGATGCCTTATTGAGCAGAAATCTTTTAGCTCTATGACATGTCCATATGTAGTTGTAGTCTTTATAGTAGGGACTGGCCACAGAATTTCATTACATCTACAAACAGATTGCAAATCACTAAAAAAAAAAAAAAATGCAAAGGCCAGGAGATCAGAACCAAGTTATTACTGAATTTTATTATTCATTTAAAAGACAATTGTTTGTCTCTCTGTCTCTTTTTCTCCCCTTGTCTCTCTGTCTCAGCCTCTGTCTCTCTCTCATTGTCTCTTTCTGTCTTTCTGTCTCTGTCTTTCTGTCTCTTGCTTTCCCTTGCTCTCTGTCTACTCATTCACAAAGTCTGACTCACTGTTCTACTGATTTTCCTCTCGGATCTTCCCATTATCTTCATCCCTACAACTAATAACAAAATAATTTCTGGATAAATGCACTTTGATATAATTTTGAAACAGTATGTGAACTTACTAAAAGGCAGACTCTGACTCTGGAGATCTGAGCATGGCCAGTATTCTACATCTTTAACAAGTTCCTGGGTGACTCAGATCATGCTCTTGGTACAGGATCACATTTGGGTTACTAGATGTAGATTACAATGGTCACCTCACTGCTGACATTTGTGTTGACGTTCTTACTGTACCATCATAGAACATGTAAGCAACATCTTACAAATGAGGAAATTCACCATGTGAGCATGATCATGCCTCTTCTCTTCCAGGTGCCTAGTTCCACTCATATTACCATTATTTTCAGTGGACCCATAGGTAAAAGATAAAGTCCAAACTCCTTAGAATGGCACGTGGGATTTGTAAGACCGTACTTCTTATCACCTCTCTAGCCTCTGTTCTCACAGTTCCTCCATTGAACATGTATTTGGTAACTGCTCCTGTGACAGTTCATACCTCTCTCAAGGCCAGCACACAGCAAAGGGCTTGCCATACCCACAGTTGCTCTTCTCGAATCTTAAACTTTTCAGATGACATTCTCTCTGTTTTGAATATAACCCTCTCTCTCCTGCTCACCAAATTTCCTGGGGTCATCTCTTAAAGAATAGTCTCCCTTTCTCCACTTAACCATCCTTTCTGTTTGTCAATCTATTCCTAATTTCTCCTTTACAGGGTGTCTGGGCCACAGCGAAAGCTCATAAACCACTTGCATGAATAAATAGTACTTCATGCGCTATTATAATGGACTGTTCATTTTACCATTTCTGTGCAGAAAACTCCTCAAGAGAAGGAATCATTACTTAGTCATCTTTTATCTCTACCAAGGCATCTCATTAATATTTGTTATGCACATGAATGCATTCATGAATGCATAAAAGAAGAGATTAAGGGGTTGGAGGAGTCGATCAGCACCCACACTGGTGGCTCACAACTGTAAATGTCAACTCCAGAGGGCCCAACACACTCTTCTGTCCTCTAGGGACATCTGCATGCATGTATACATGTTTAATGGCACATGTGCAGACACACACACACACACACACACACACACACACACACACTCATACCTGCAAGTTAGTCTTTCTTGGTGGTTTAAACTGAGCACAAGGCAAAGCAAACTCTTAAAGCCAAAAGTCCTGTGATGGAGTAAGGGGCATGCACTGGTGATTCTTTGAAAGGCCTCATTAGAAGAGGCACTAAGAATACATTCCCTGGACAGTGGTGGTACATGACTTTAATCCCAGCACTTGGGAGGTAGAGCCAGGCAGATCTCTGTGAATACGAGGCCTGCCTGGGCTACAGAGTGAGTTCCAGGAAAGGCGCAAAGCTATACAGAAAAACCCTGTCTCGAAAACAAAAAACAAAAAACAAAAAATACATTCCCATAGTCTGTCCCACAAGAAGAAACAAGCGATTGTGAAAATAAAAAACAAAGTAAACCAATAACACACCTGAAGCCAGACTAACCAACAACTCAAGTGAGAAGCCAAAAATTGTTCAAACAAAAACTTTTCTTGTATTTTTTAAATTCAATTTTTTTCATACAATGTATTTGGTTCATGTTTTTCTCCTCTGCCAGCTCCTCCCAGAGTTGATTCCCCCCCTCTTTAGTTACAAAAGACTGGAGCACTTGAAGAATCTGGGAACAATATATATTTAGTCCCTTTTGGATTCCCCTTTTCTCTTTCTCCTACAACTCTGCCTGTCTCCTATTTTTTCCATTATTTTTAATTTGTAAGAGCTGTTTTTATTTATTCCTTTTCTTTCACTCTGTGTCTCTGTCTCTGTCTCTCTCTCTCTCTGTGTGTGTGTGTGTGTGTGTGTGTGTGTGTGTGTGTGTGTGTGTCTGTGTTTTCATGGTGTGTGTGGTAGGAGGGCTGCTATGCCACAGAGTGATGTGTAGGCCATTCCACCTATACTTGGGTTCCAGGGATTGAACTCAGTTCATCGGGCTTGCAAGGCAGGTGCCTTATACATTATTAAATGTGGTTTGTCACTGCATTTTGACACTTGATTTGTGATCAGGCTGCCACCAGCCCCCACACTTCATTGTCATGTGCCTACTTCACCCTTTCTCTTCTTTTTCTATTTCAGTACCTCATGAGCTTAGATTACCAATCTTAATAGAAGCGTATTTATATTAATTATAAACAGTCATTGTGAAAGAAACTGATTTTTTAAAATTTTATAATTAATTTAATTTTACATATCAGCCACGGATTCCCCTGTCCTCCCTCCTCCCCCCCTCGCCCTCCCCCCAATCCACTCTACCTCCTCCAGGGCAAGGACTCCCCTGGGGATTCAGCTCAGCCTGGTAGATTCAGTCAAGGCAGGTCCAGTCCCCTCCTCCCTTCACCCAGGCTGAGCTATTTTTTAACACTGTCCAGGCTTTGCTGCACAGAGAGTGTAGTATCAATGCTGATGGCTCAGAGGGCTTGGTCCTTTCCTCCTGTCCATGCTGGACTTCTACTGAGAACTGGGCAGAAGGGTGCATTGCTCACCCCTGTGTTACATAAGTCTTGTTCCCTCTCTTACCCACTCCTTACTGAGACTTCAGAAAGCCTGCTGTCTTTATGGAAATCCAAACACGTCTTTTGAATTTGTCCCAACCATTGTAGCAAACATGAAAAATATCCAATATTAACAGGCGGGCTGCAATTTGTGGGTCCTTAGAAGTGGCGATCTCATGTTTCTACTCTTTCCTAGCCTTCTAACATACACCAAAGATATCCTAGCTCTAAAAAGGATGCTGTGCACAGATCAGAGGTAGCTGTTCAGTGAGTTCTGAAAGGGAAGGGAGCACCTCACCAAGGCCAATGTGCCACAGCTTTTTATAGTATTGCTTTTTGACAAGTAGGATCTTGTGCAATCACATATTTGCAGCCTGCAATGTTGTTTTTTTTTCTAATGGCCAGGCTATTTTTGAGCTTGGAGGGGAAAAAGGAAGAAAAAAAGGAGCAGAACCTGAGCTGAAAATGTAAGGATCCTGCAGGGATGATCCTGGGGACACTGGGAAGCTGGTGAAAGATATAAGCCTCAGGCCTGTCAGCCCCCCTCTCCTTTTGAAAGCTATCTTTTGTCTTTCTCATCCTACAGGCAGTTATCCAGGTCTGCTCCAGCTTCCCAACAAAGCTTCTTTGTGGAGAAGGTATTAAAATGCTTAAGTATGGCTTATTATACACAGCACAAGCTCCAAGCACCCAAGTCCTGGTCTGTGCATCTCTGCTAGTTGGCTGACATGAGGAAATGGTGCAGTTGACTTCCAGGTGCTTCATCCTCTTCCCAATCTACTTTATCATCTTGCTTTTCTAGGGTTAAGTAAGAGCACACACTAGCCTATCCATGAAGCCTAAGTGTTGTGCAAATATAAGATATGGTCAATGTCTATTTGATTATCTTGTGCATGTTGCTCAATGGGCAATGAGAGGATTTCTAAATGAAGGTGTTGTTCTGTGACAAGTACTATCATTCTTTGGGATATCTGATACTTCCCAAGCAGATTAATCTGAAATACTTGGAAAGAGAAACACACCCATGTAGCTAGAGTTTTCCTGCCTGGCCCACAGTCAGGACAAATCTCTCTCACCCACCAGTCCCACAGCCGCTCAGACCCAACCAAGTAAACACAGAGACTTATATTGCTTACAAACTGTATGGCTGTGGCAGGCTTCTTGGTAACTGTTCTTATATCTTAAATTAATCCATTTCTATAAATCTATACCTTGCCATGTGGCTCGTGGCTTACCGGCATCTTCACATGCTGCTTGTCATGGCGGCGGCTGGCAGCGTCTCCTCCCACCTTCCTGTTCTCTCAACTCTCCTCTCTGTTAGTCCCGCCTATACTGGCCTGGCCACTGGCCAATCAGTGTTTTATTTATTGACCAATCAGAGCAATTTGACATACAGACCATTCCACAGCACACCCACCAATGTTGTTTTTGTAGTCAGTTCAATAATCAAATCTGATCATTGAAAACAAGCATTTGATTTCATGGCATTGTACCTTACCTCAATCTGTAGATCAATCTGGTTAACTTAATATGATATTAGAACTACACACAGTTCTATTGCCATGTGTACCAAAGGATCTGTTCCCTTATGGATTTTACTGTATATCACAGAGAGCAGAAAGCAGGATGTAGCACTCCATTTGCCAATCAGAGGAACCCAAAGAAAAGTTCCAACATAGGCGTAAGGGCATGAAGATGCTTGCCTTGTGTGGTGCACCTTGAGAATGATGGCCGTAGCAGTGGCACCATCCAGTGACTTAATCTGCTTGGGTATGAACCTGGAAATGCCTGAAAGCTCACTGTACTTGATAAAATCTACTTAGATGTGACCAGATCATGTCTCCTTTACTAGGGACAATGGGGAATATAAGTCAGGTAGCTGAAAATCCTCATGCTACATCTTCTTGAGGAGGGCTCCGTGTCAATGTATGAGGCCCAATCACATTCTTTAAGCTGGCTGCAGAATACATATAGCTTTTTATTTTCTACATAGACACCTCTATTTATCATTACAAATGTAGGAAAATTGTTTTTAGTAACTTCACAGGATTCTGTTGTGTGTATACCCTATGCTTTACAGAGGTACAACTCCATTTTTACATATTTTTGTAACACAGTTTTTGTCATACCAAATATTCTATACTAAAAATACTTTTGACATTTTGAATTATTCCCTACAAAATATTCACAATCAAGATTTATGTTAATTTCATGGTCATTTCCACATTCTAGGAGATCTCAGCAAAAAAAAAAAAAAAAAGCTTCAGAAGAATGAGCTTTATACTAACAATCCCCAGAAGATACAACAGAATGGCACACCCTACCTTTCCAATGTTCTACAATTTGGAAATTCTGCAATAGTTTTTTAATTTATATTTATAAATTTCCAATTATTTTACTTATCAGTTGTTTAAGTCTGCTGTGAGTTTAGAGAATTTAAAATCTCCCTCTATGATGGCCAGGACTACAGTGTGATCTTTTTCCCTATGAGCCTTCTGGACTCAGAGCCTTTAGTTCAGTCGTTGCTTCTGGGTTCTACGCTCGCTTTCCATCAGTGTGACACAACACTAGAGAAAACGCAGCAGAGTGAAGCGGGGCTTAGGCTCATGGTTTTGGAGCTTTCTGTACATGGATGGTTGGTTGGCTCGGTTACTTTGGGGCCTGCAGTGAAGCAGAATATCATGGTGAGAGTACATGGCAAAGGCAAGCAGTTTGACTCAGCAGGGTGAGGAAGAGAGGAGTAATGACCACAGTCCTTTTTAATTAATAGTCCTTTGAAGATAGTGGTTCTCAACCTATGGGTTGTGACCCCTCTGGGCGTCATATATCAGATATCCTGCAAATCAGATATTTACACTACGATTCATAACAATAGCAAAAGTACAGTTATGAAGTAACAACAAAAATCATTTCATGGTTGGGGGTTATCACAACACGAGGAACTACGTTAAAGGGTTGAAGGAGGAGGAAGATTGAGAACCACTGCTTTAAGAAAACAGTTGTGATAAAGGCAATTCGAGGGAGAAAGAAGCGTTTTCTGGCTCATAGTTTGATAGTACAATCCACGGTGACTGTATGGCACAGGCAGCTGGTCACACTCTACCTGCCATCAGGAGGCAGAGAGCTGTGAGGGCTGGCCCACAGACAGCCTTCTGTTTTCTGTACAGTCCCAGACCACCGTCCACAGAATGCTGCTACCTGCATTTAGGGTGGGGAATCCCACCTTAATTAATTTAACCATATAGTCCTTCACAGATATTCATAGTCTTGCTGCTGTGCTGATTCCAGGTCTTATCAAGTTGATAATATTAACCACCACCTCTAGAGACATATTTTCCTTTCACTTTGTCCCACCTCCTAAATGGTTTTACCAGTTCCTAGCAGCATCATTAGTTAGAAATCAACCCTTTATCACATGCTTTTGGAGAACATTTAAAATACAAACCATACCATTCTGTCCCTGGCCCCAAACGCTCACTTCCATCCTACAATGCAGAATGCATTTGGTCTATCTCAAGAATCTCTGAAGTCTCAACTATTTCTATATTATTCAATGGTCTAAGTCCAAAGTCTTGAGTCTGGGACTCAAGGCAAACTCTCAGCTACAAGCCCATTGTGGTAGTTTGAATGTAATTGGCTCCCATAACTCATAGGGAGTGGCACTATTAGGAGGTGTGGCTTAGTAGGAGTGGGTGTGGCCTTGTTGGAGAAAGTATGTCATTGTAGGGGTAGGCTTTGAGGTTTCCTACACTCAGGATACTACCCAATATCTCAGTCAACTTCATGGTGCCTGCAAGCCAGGATGTAGCCAGCACCATGTCTGCCAGCATGCCGCCATGCTCCCAGCTATGATGATAATGGACTGAACCTCTGAAACTGTAAGTGAGCCACCCAATTAAATGTTTCACTTTATAAGAGTCACCATGGACATGCTGACTCTTCACAACAATAGAAACCCAAACTAAGATGCCCATATAATAAAAATCACCATACAAATTACCTACTTCCAAGATACAACTAGACAATATAAGCATTCTCATTCTAAAGGAGAAGAATCTGAAAACAGCAGGAAGGCATTAGATCAAACAAAGCAAGACCAAAGCCCAGTAGAGAAGCCCAGCAGAGAATACATTAAATCCTTTGGATCCTTGTCTGGCATCTGGGACCCATGATGGTGGGCTGTCAACCCGAGAGTCGGAGTAGTCTTGCCTCTGTGGTTTTGTTGGCCATAGCCCATAGGATCGCTCTCTTGAGCTTGCTGTGCCCTTTGCCTGAAGCTTCTGTTGGCAGGCATTTTAAGTTCCTGGCATCTCTTTGATACCTGTCTCTCAGGAGGTGAGCCACACATATCCACAGACACCCTTGCTGCGATGTTCCCTTGCTCTAGACACAAAGTGATGGAACCAAGTCGACTATGGAAGGAAACCCCTGAAACCAAAAGGGAAAGCAAGTCTTCATGGTTTATTTATTTATAATTTTCATATCGATTCTCTCAGGTATTTGTCACAGAGATGGAAAATTGGTTGCCACAGTCTACTTCTCGTCCCCCGCCCCTCCCCTTTTAGAGGATGCACTCCTGCCCAAATCAGTAACTTACGGGGGAATTAGACACTAGAGATTAGAGGCCTGCAGGAGAGGATCGGAGGAAAGAACAGGAGGACAATAGAAAGGAGAGGGAAGATGGTGAAATGCAGAAATGTAAAGAGATAGAAGAGAACAGAAAAGTAGATGCCTAAGAAATCAGCTTCATCAGATCCAAACACTGTGCTTGGACCCCTTCAATCCATCCTACTCCCTATTTGACAGTTTTGAAGAAATTAAAACCTCAAGGATTTTTGTTTGAGTGTTCAGTTCATCTTTATTTGTTGTATGGGTTTTGTTTTTATTTTATTTTTGGGGTTGTTTCCTTTTATTTATTTATTTTTTGTGAGGATGACCATCTTCCCATAAGTAATAGATTTTTCTATCAGAGAGAGAAATTCTGCTTTCCTTCCACCTTTGGTTTCCCTGAGGGTAGGTGGAGTAGCCGTTCAGCTCTGGCCATGCTAACATCCATGCTCTCACATGTACAGTCTTCTCCTTTGCTATGTGTCTGATGACACAGAGCAGCACTAGCATGTCAGCCTTGCCTGACCATGGAGTAGGCACCATAGACTCCAAGGGAAGTCCAGAAGCCCAGGCTTGTAGATGGACCTGGTTCCTTTCTCTGCCCACAGTGAGCAATTAAGTCAATACTCTTTCAAGGCACATTCTAAGTGGTTTTAGAGTTTGTATTCTTCGAATGATGACAATTTTTATTACCTCACAGCTAAGACTATTGTTTAATTTTAAAGATAGCATAAAATGTCACAAAGCAATCAATAGGTAGATGAAGGTCTTTAATCCCTGACACAGTGCTAGCTGGAAGAGTGCCAAGTCTATGCTTGGGAAAGGACAGACAGGAAAGATGAAAATGTTTGCTATCCTTTGTCGAATCCCAGCTGAAAAACTAGGACACATTAACTCAGTGAAACTTGACCCATGCCAGTCCTGGGCATTTAGTGCTTCCGAGCCTAGATATAGCAGACCATCTTTGTGCCCCCAAAGAGAACAGCCTGTCATTTTTTATAGTGATATTTCTAATTATGCCATTGCTGAATATGCTAAGAAATTCCATTTTATTTTATCATGGTCAGATTCAACTTTAATTTCTAATAAACTTTAATTTCATGAAGGAAGAAATGGGTACCTTCTTTGTCAATTTAATATTAAGAATCTCAAATTATGTAAGGTTAATGACATACAAAAATAATGTGTTCAAAATAAATACTAGCTCTTAAAAGTCCTAAAAGAGAAAGCATGTTATATTTAAGTACAAAAAGTGTTTCAGCCCTTGAGGTTAGACAACTGGTGTGGTTTACAAATTAATTCTGTCTATTCGGATATAAAACACCTAATTTCATAGTCACTCCTCAAATGTGCTTTTCATAACAGTTGCTGGCCGGCTCAGAACTCTGACAGCTGTTTTTGAAGCCTTGACCTGCCTAAGAATCAGGGTGGCCAACATCTTGTACCATGTCCTTCCAGGTAACGGCATGTTCAAAGCTTGATTCTTCTCACCCTACAAGCATGGAATCTTCACTTTCATTTATGATGGTTTTTTTTTTTTTTTTTTCACAACAGCTCTTTGAAAAGTTTGTGGTTGCTAATCTTGAAAAATACTTTCCTGGCTTCCCACAATACCATTAAAAATTTCTCTTTTCACATTCTAATTAACCACATGTTCCAGAGAAGGGAGGAAGACACTGATGTCACTTCCTAGTTTTTTATAAGCTGTGTGACCTTAGGTCACTACTTAGCTTCTGATCCACTCATATTCTCTTACATAACATGGAGATAATTTTAACCACTCTATCAGAGTTTTAAACGTGTAAAATAAAATCAGAACACATTTAAACTACAGGGTGACTTTGATTAAGCCTGATGATCTCTTTTCACAGAGTTTCTATATTTATAACAGAAGAATCTAGACCTCTGCTTTGACCTCTCTTCCTAGTTTCTGTCAGTCTCCCAACTATCTAGACACATAGTACAAAAGGTCATGAGATACTTTTCTTTGTTTTTGCTAGTATGTAACGATCCCACAAATGAATAGGCAGGTTGTATTTGCTCTCTTATGGTTTAAATAAAATCCCAACTTAATTAAATTTGGCAGTTTTTCTTCAAACAAGATTTCTTTTCAAAATTTCACATTTTTTCCTAAATGTCACCAAAACTCTGGAGCCACCTGGGAGTCCTACCCATACTTGTTGCTTTGTAATCACATCCTGTGTTCTCTTTGGTACCAGGCCTTTTCGATTCTTGCTTTTGTCTTTTGTGTCTTTATCAATTCTGTCTCCACTGGACATTCTGGTTCAGACTTGTATTAAGTCCTGTTGAGACTATTACAATAATCATTTAGTTTACTTCTTCAAACACAAGCTTTCTCAATTCTGCCAATACATTGCTACCACATGCCTGTTTCTGAAAATAATAGATAGATAGATAGATAGATAGATAGATAGATAGATAGATAGATAGATAGATAGAAGATAGAGCAGGGTTCCCAGAGTGAGCACCTATGCTAATTCAGACTTGTCTGAGTCTGCCTGGTAGTTTTCCAAAGAGTTTTAGATCTTCAAAAGATTCTATCACCTGCAAAAAGAAATATTCTTAACGTGGGTAGGTACCCCTAACGTATCATAGTCCCAGTGTTTTCTCCCTGGTGTTCATATCCTTATGGAATTCTTTCAATTTGCAAATGTAAAGGACCTTCTGATTTGCATCTAACAAGTAGAATAGGCAAAAGTGATGCCATTTCAGTGATTGGTTTAAAAAGAAGTATTCTTTTTTTTTAAATATGAAATGTCTTGGGATAATTCTTTTTTTATTTTATAATTTAATTTAATTTTACACATCAGCCACAGATTCCCTTGTTCTCTCCCCACCCCACCCCCACCCCCGCTGCCTTCCCCCCAGCCCACCCCCTATTCCCATCTCCTCCAGTGCAAAGACTCCCCTGAGGATTGAGTTCAACCTGGTAGAACAGTCCAGGCAGGTACAGGCCCTCCTCCCAGGCTGAGCCAAGTGTCCCTGTATAAGCCCCAGGTTTCAAACAGCCAACTCATGCACTGAGTACAGGACCTGGTCCCACTGCCTGGATGCCTCCCAAACAGATCAAACTAATCAACTGTCTCACTTATCCAGAGGGCCTGATCCAGTTGGGGGCTCCTCAGCTACTGGTTCATAGTTCATGTGTTTCCATTCATTTGGCTATTTGTCCCGGTGCTTTATCCAACCTTGGTCTCAACAATTCTCGCTCATACAAACCCTCCTCTTTCTTGCCAATTGAACTCCTGGAGCTCTACCTGGGGCTTGGCCATGATCTCTGCATCCGGTTCCCTCAGTCATTGGATGGGGTTTCTAGGACGACAATTAGGGTGTTTGGCCATCCCATCACCAGAGTAGGTCAGTTCGGGCTATCTCTCGACCATTGCCAGTAGTCTATTGTGGGGGTATCTTTGTGGATTTCTATGGGCCTCTCTAGCACTTTGCTTCTTCCTCTTCTCATGTGGTCTTCATTTGTCATGGCCTTTTATTCCTTGTTCTCCCTCTCTGTTCTTGATCCAGCTGGGATCTCCTGCTCCCCTAAGCTCTCTTTCCCTCGACCCTTGCCCTTCATTACCCCTACTCACATCCATGTTGTTCATTTAGATATCATCCATTTCTCTGTTATTGGGTGATCCCTGTGTCTTTCTTGGGGTCCTGTTTTCTAGGTAGCCTCCCCGGAGTTGTGAGTAGCAGTCTAGTCATCTTTGTTTTACATCTAGTATCCTCCTATGAGTGAGTACATACCATGTTTGTCTTTCTGAGTCTGGATTACCTCACTCAGGATGATTTTTTTCTAGATCCATCCATTTGCCTGCAAACCTCATGATGTCATTGTTTTTCTCTGCTGAGTAGTATTCCATTGTGTATATATATCACATTTTATTTATCCATTCTTCAGTTATATCTAGGTTATTTCCAGGTTCTGGCTATTACAAACAATGCTGATATGAACAAAGCTGAGCAAGTGCCATTGTGGTATGATTGAGCATTCCTTTGCTATATGCCCAAGACTGGTATAGCTGCATCTTGGGCGAGATTGATTCCCAATTTTCGAAGAAAGCACCATATTGATTTCCAAAGTGGTTGTACAAGTTTGCATTCCCACCAGCAGTGGAGGAGAGTTCCCCTAGCTCCACATCCTCTCCAGCATAAGGTGTCTTCAGTGTTTTTGATCTTAGCCATTCTGACAGGCATAAGATGGTATCTCAGAGTCATTTTGCTAACCAAGCAAGTGAAGGACCTATATGACAAGAACTTTAAGTCCCTGAAAAAAGAAATTGAAGAAGATGTCAGAAAATGGAAAGATCTCCCGTGCTCATGGATAGGCAGGATTAACATAGTAAAAATGGCAATCTTACCAAAAGCAATCTACAGATTCAGTGCAATCCCCATCAAAATACCAACACAATTCTTCACAGACATGGAAAGAATAATACTCAACTTCATATGGAAAAACAAAAAACCCAGGATAGCCAAAAGAATCCTGTACAATAACACAACCTCTGGAAGCATCATGATCCCTGACCTCATGCTCTACTATAGAGCTACAGTAATACAAACAGCTTGGTACTGGCATAAAAACTGACATGTGGACCAATGGAATCGAATTGAAGACCCTGACATTAATCCGCACACCTATGAACATATAATTTTTGACAAAGAAGCCAAAAGTGTACAATGGAAAAAAGAAAGCATCGTCAACAAATGGTGCTGGCACAACTGGATATCAACGTGTAGAAGGCTACAAATAGATCCATATCTATCACCGTGCACAAAACTTAAGTCCAAGTGGATCAAAGACCTCAACATAAATCCAGCTACTCTGAACCTGCTAGAAGAGAAAGTAGGAAGTAGTCTTGAATGCATTGGCAGAGGAGATCACTTCTTAAATATAACTCCAGTAGCACAGACACTGAAAGAAACAATCAATCAATGGGACCTCTTGAAACTGAGAAGCTTTTGTAGGGCAAAGGATACGGTCAACAAGGCAAAGTGACAGCCTACAGAATGGGAAAAGATCTTCACCAACCCCACATCTGACAGAGAACTGATATCCAGAATATATAAAGAACTCAAGAAATTAGACATCAGAATGCCCAACAGTCCAATTAAGAAATGGGCTATAGAACTAAACAGAGAATTCTCAACAGAGGAAACTCAAATGGCTGAAAGACATTTAAAAAATTGCTCAATATCCCTAATTATCAGGGAAATGCAAATCAAAATGACTCTGAGATACCACCTTAAAAAGAAATATTCTTAACATGTGGGTAGGTACCCCAATGTATCTTAGTCCCAGTGTTTTCTCCCTGGTGTTCATATTCTTATGGAATTCTTTCAATTTGAAAATGTAAAGGACCTTCTGATTTGCATCTAACAAGTAGAATAGGCAAAAGTGATGCCATTTCAGTGATTGGTTTACAAGTATTTTTTTTTAATTAAAAACAAACAAACAAACAAAAAAACCCTGATTTTTCTCACACTCACTGTCTATCTCCCTTGCTTGCTGGAGAAAGGCCAGATGCTAGGTTCTAAATGGTCCTATGATGGACCAATATGGCAAAGAATTATGGTCAGTACAAGAGCTGAACCTGCTGACAGTCATGTGAGTAACCCTGAAAACAGGTCTTCACCACAAGAGCTTGAGATGAATGCACCATTGTTAACATGTTGACTGCAGTCTTCAGAGGCTAGAGGACCTAGTTAAGCTATGGCTTGACACCTCACTGACAGCAACCATATCCCTATGTTTTGAATTTCTAAGTTTGAGACTAATTTGTTTTGTAGCAAAAAACAAGTTTAGTCAGTTTAGTGGATATAGATTCTAATGGTTTTGTAGCTTTTCTTCATTTTCTTCCATTCGTGCTCAGAGCACAGAGGCAATAGACTATGAAACCATTTTAAATAAGCCCCCGAGAAGAGGTAGCTTGCTGCTATTTTAGAACAACACAAACCCAGACTATTCCACTTCAGCATAGGTACTAGGAAGATATGAATGTCAGTAGCAAGAGATATGAGTGCCAAGCTGTAACATTTATGTCACAGAGGCCAAGGTGATACTGTGGCAATGATGTGGGGCCTACACAGCCATTGTTATGTTCTTTAATAGGGTGTTTGAGACACTACACTATAGGCAGGAAGAAGAATGAGATTTATTTATCATACACACTGTATTTCTTAACCATTTTGTGGGGAGGTAGTACCAAAGGATAGTAGTCTCTTTTGTACTGTTCAAACACCATTCATCTTTCATGGAAGCAAAACATGGCAAATAGAGACCTTACCTATTTCATCATGTCACCTTACTACTCCTGGTTGTGTGGACATTCCTATGCTTGGCTTCAACTTATATTCTGCTGCCTTTATAGTAAAGTGGGTGTACCCACTCTTATAATTTGTTTTAGCCTTATGCCAAGTTTAACCTTCCTTTTCCTACTCAGTTAACACCTGTCCATTTTCAAAGTGTAATGAAAATACTGCTTTCTATATGTTAAATCCAATGGTTCCCCTCTGATTATCTAACATGAAATTATGGATGAAGATTCTAATTCTACCAATTCAGTATAGTATTCTGATTTAGTTAGAGCATATGTGGTATTGATTAGACATATAATATGTATAACCTTGCTATTGCTCTTAAAGACCATTAACTCTATAATGGAGACAAAACTTTTCTTTTTTTTTTTTAATTTTTATTTTGCAATACAATTCAGTTCTACATATCAGCCACAGATTCCCTTGTTCTCCCCCCTCCCGCCCCCCTCACCTTCCCCCCAGCCCGCCCCCCATTCCAATCTCCTCCAGGGCAAAGCCTTCCCCACAGACTGAGATCAACCTGGTGGACTCAGTCCAGGTAGGTCCAGTCCCCTCCTCCCATGCCGAGCCAAGGGACCCTGCATAGGCCCCAGGTTTCAAACAGCCAACTCATGCAATGAGCACAGGACCCGGTGCCACTGCCTGGATGCCTCCCAAACAGATCAGGCCAATCAACTGTCTCACCCACTCAGAGGGCCTGATCCAGTTGGTGACCCCTCAGCCATTGGTTCATATTCCATGTGTTTCCGTTCGTTTGGCTATTTGTCCCTGTGCTTTATCCAACCTTGGTCTCAACAATTCTCGCTCATATAAACCCTCCTCATTCTCGCTAATTGGACTCCCAGAAATCCACCTGGGGCCTAGTCATGGATCTCTGCATCCAGATCCCTCAGTAGTTGGATGAGGTTTCTAGCACGACAATTAGGGTGTTTGGCCATCCCATCACCAGAGTAGGTCAGTTCGGACTGTCTCTCGACCATTGCCAGCAGTCTGTTGTGGGGGTATCTTTGTGGATTTCTGTGGGCCTCTCTAGCACTTTGTTTCTTCCTATTCTCATGTGGTCTTCATTTACCATGGTCTCCTATTCCTTGTTCTCCCTCTCTGTTGTTGATCCAGCTGGGATCTCCCACTCACCCAAGCTCTCTTTCCCTCGACCCTCGCCCTTCACTACCCCCACTCATGTCCAGGCTGTTCATGTAGATCTCATTCCATTTCTCTGTCGTTGGGCGATCCCTGTGTCTTTCTTGGGGTCCTGTTTTCCAGGTAGCCTGCCTGGTGATGTGAGTAGCAGTCCAGTCATCCTTGTTCCACATCTAGTATCCTGTTATGAGTGAGTACATACCATGTTTGTCTTTCTGAGTCTGGGATACCTCACTCAGGATGATTTTTTCTAGATCCATCCATTTGTCTGCAAACCTCATGATGTCATTGTTTTTCTCTGCTGAGTAGTATTCCATTGTGTATATGTACCACATTTTGTTTATCCATTCTTCAGTTGAAGGGCATCTAGGTTGTTTTCATGTTCTGGCTATTACAAACAACACTGATATGAACATAGCTGTACAAGTGCTCTTGTGGTGTGGTTGAGCATTCCTTGGGTATATGCCCAAGAGTGGTATAGCTGGATCTTGGGGGAGACAAAAGAATCCTGTACAATAACACAACCTCTGGAGGCATCACGATCCCTGACTTCAAGCTGTACTATAGAGCTACAGTAATAAAAACAGCTTGGTACTGGCATAAAAACTGACATGTGGACCAATGGAATCGAATTGAAGACCCTGACATTAATCCGCACACCTATGAACAAATAATTTTTGACAAAGAAGCCAAAAGTGCACAATGGAAAAAAGAAAGCATCTTCAACAAATGGTGCTGGCAAAACTGGATATCAACATGTAGAAGGCTACAAATAGATCCATATCTATCACCGTGCACAAAACTTAAGTCGAAGTGGATCAAGGACCTCAACATAAATCCAGCTACTCTGAACCTGCTAGAAGAGAAAGTAGGAAGTAGTCTTGAACACATTGGCATAGGAGACCACTTTCTAAATAGAACACCAGTAGCACAGACACTGAGAGAAACAATCAATCAATGGGACCTCTTGAAACTGAGAAGCTTTTGTAGGGCAAAGGATACGGTCAACAAAGCAAAGCGACAGCCTACAGAATGGGAAAAGATCTTCACCAATCCCACATCTGACAGAGGACTGATATCCAGAATATATAAGGAACTCAAGAAATTAGACATCAAAATGCCCAACAGTCCAATTAAGAAATGGGCTATAGAACTAAACAGAGAATTCTCAACAGAGGAAACTCAAATGGCTGAAAGACATTTAAGGAATTGCTCAACATCCCTAATCATCAGGGAAATGCAAATCAAAACAACTCTGAGATACCACCTTACGCCTGTCAGAATGGCTAAGATCAAAAACACTGAAGACACCTTATGCTGGAGAGGATGTGGAGCTAGGGGAACTCTCCTCCACTGCTGGTGGGAATGCAAGCTTGTACAACCACTTTGGAAATCAATATGGCGATTTCTTAGAAAATTGGGAATCCATCTCCCCCAAGATCCAGCTATACCACTCTTGGGCATATACCCAAGGAATGCTCAACTTTTCTTTTTGAAACAAGCAGGAAACAGATATTATATTATTGATCTTTCTAGAACAGGTCAAGATACTGTGCTGAAGTGTTCCCTTTTTAAAGGAAAGGAGATCAAACTGGAAGACATTCAATGTTTTCTCTGTCTCAAGGCAAGTTTCTGCTTCCCCTCTTAAATTGACCTTGATATATCCGGTACATCCGGGCTCTGGTGATGACTAAAGATGGCCGCCTGGAAAGTAGTCTCTGCTTAAAGCTGACTAACACAAGTTCTTGGTGACCACATGCCAACTAGGCAGAAGAGGAGAAGGAGGGGGACAGGAAGGGGCGTTGCAAAACCGAACATTTATTCCCAACATGGCAGGCTAATCTGTATGAGTAAACCAGTGAGAAACAGAACTTCCAAAATCAAGTTCTCTTTAATTAGAACAACGAGGCTCTCACACTAACTCCCAGCCCTTCCCCATCTTCACTCCTGACCCTCATTGTGCAAACAAGGCCCTCAGAGAAAGTTAAGTTCTGTTACCCAGGGCAGAGTTGGGGTGGCCTGATGTGGTGATGCATTGTCATTTATAAGAGGCAAGGTGAAGACTGTACTCCTGCTTACAGAAGAGCTTAAGTCATTTCTGGTTTTAGGTCAGCGAGCTAGGCAGGCGTTCCCACACTGTGGCTATCCTCTGAGAGCTGGTGTGTGCAGTGGGGTCCATTCTTCCCGAATCACCACCAAACGGTACCAATAGGAAATTGATAGCATCTCATGTAAGTTAAGTGAATCTGAGCTCTTCTTCCATTTATGCGACTGAGACATTTCAGGGGAATGAGTGTAAGCACACCAGGAAATAGCTTAGACCACCCCTGAATAATATCTTACTCTAAAATTATTTTTTACATTTTGATCAAAATACAATTCATCCTGTTTTACATACTGGAGGGAAAGGTACGGAGTAAAGTTTCTTTGCCCTCTCTGAGCACACAAATCCACCCCTCTTTTTAGTTCAGAAACTGATCCTATGGTCTCTAGCTTGCTTGTGGGCAGCAAGTCTTTACCTTTAACTGTGCAAAAGAATTCAACAAATTCACTTCATCATCATAGCTGTGCATGTCTGCAGCAAAGGAGTCTTCTAACACTGTTGGCAGCCCTTGCTAATCTCTTAGGCTTGCTATGGGATGAGTGGACCAACAAGAGGATAGAAATCGACCCTCTTGTTTTCATATTTCCATTCCAAATTCCTGGATTAGAGTTCCAAGCCCTGAATATTTAATTCCTGTGAAAACAGAACACTTCAGAGGGACTTCTAAGACACCCCCAGGAGCTTTCAAAACCAATTAATGTATTACCCCTGGTCTTAGACAACCAGACTCACTGTGATTATGGATGAAGGAAAACAGCAGTGCTCACCAACAGAAACTCCCAGTAAGTAGCCAACAGGACAATTATCTGCACAGCTAGGCAACATAAATATTACAGGGAAGTGTTTAAAAAGTCACATGTGCCTTGGAAACATAATGATTTCATGCATCACTAATAGCAGTTGGCACTACTCCATAGCCCATGAAGTTTTCAGCTAGTTATATTTACATGATATCCAACAAGAGTCTTAGAACTACCAGTAAGAAAACACAACCTTCTTGTTTCCTCTGTCATAATTATCACAGTAGTATATATTGCTATAAAGGGGATACCTGAAAACTCATATAAAAGGAAGTGTAAAAGCAAATACAAAAACTAAATATTTAGCAAACTATTTAGCAAAACTAAATGTGTTGTGGCATAAAAACTGAAATTCTAGTAGTGAGCTCAGATACCTCCCAACCCTAAAGGCACAGCCAAGGAGGAAAAATAACTGGGTTTCAAGTTAATGAACCGCCATCACATGGATATTGCCAACTAGGTTACTCAGTCTCTAAAGCAGCCCTTTTATTGTGTGTATATGATCATTATACTTTGTTTTGGTGATCCAGGGCACATTTAAAACTCTGCCATTAATTCCAGAAACAGGTATTACAATCACGGATCAAGCTTAATGGAACTTCTCATTTTTGCTGACAGTGTATACTGAGAAATTGTCTTTCCACCAGAATAATCTGCTAACACACTTGGGCCCATTTGAAAGGACAATATCACTTCTGGCATTTTGGGTACACATGTGGCAGTTGGACACTGGCCATTCCTTTGTTCTCCTCTGCATTTTGGCCAGTCTTTTAATTACTGTAGCATAAGTAAAACAGAACACACATGTTTCTCACTTGTTTACATTTAAATGTTAATAATCACTCCCTGATACATTAGCCAGCCCCAGAGGTCAGCCCTAAACACATATGACTAATACTAAATGATCTCAGCAGATTGCATTCACAAATGTGTGTGTGTAAAATATGAATGTGTGTATATTTGTGAGTGTATGTGTGTGTAACAACTTTAATTAAAGAACAAGAAGCCACATATTTAAAATGGAGGGTCATAAGAGGAAATGGTGGAACAGGAGGAAGGAGATAATGATGTAAGTGCAGTACTCATATATGAAATCTTCAAATACTTTAAAAATACATTCAACAACAGATTCTTTCTGTCCATCATATGAGATCTTCAAAAGTTTAAAAATATATCCAGCAAAAGTTTGTTGATGGGGCTGGAGAGATGGCTCAGCAGTTAAGAGCACTGACTCCTCTTCCAGAGAACCCAGGTTCAATTCCCAGCACCCACATGGCAGCTCACAACAGTCTGTTACTTCAGTTCCAGGGGATCTGATACCTTTACACCAATGAATATAAAATAAAGTTAAATAAATAAGAAAAAAGAGCTTGTTGATGTCAAAAGCAGTTTTCATACTACAGTAGAACTAATGAGTTGAATTGGGGAAATTTATAATTGTTCTGAGCACCCTTACTACCCTACTCCCTCTACAATGTACAGTTTGAATCACATTGCTCAGAATAAAAATATTTTCATATCTATCTTTATTTAATCTATTTACTTATTTTGTATTTGAGTTAGGGTCTTGCTATGTAGCAAGTTGGTCTCTAAGTCATGATCCTCCTGTCTCAGTCTCCTGAGTGTTGAAATTAAAGATGTGTATTACCATCACACCTGTTTAATTTTACATTTTAAGCTTGCAAAGGGATTATGCCATGGTTATTTATTGTGTGCCAGGCAGTGTGCTAGGCAGAAAATGAGCTAAAGTAGGAAAAACCTACCCAGGGCCCACAGATCATTTGTACCAACCACATGTATTTCCTGTAGCAAATTTATGATGGTAGTCATAGGAAAATTTCCTCCTTAGTAATTACCCTTTATGATAGTAACCTGGCTACCAAGTACTGTTTTTAGTACCACATTCCTGGGATATACATAAAGCCATCTCTTGGTAGTCCCAATAAATTGGTTACGGTGCCTGTGATGGACAATGAAATCTGCAGATACTCAAGTAACCTACATAAAAATGTTAGAGTATTTACATGTATCCTATGCACACCCTCACATACAGTTTGAATTATCTTTGGACTATTTATAATGTCTAATACAATGTAAATGCAACATAAATAATCATTATACTATATAGCTTAATGTCAAAAATGTTTGTATATGTACAGTATAAACACTTTTTGTGTATTTTTGATGTGCTGGTATTTGTAATGATAGATATGGAACCTGTGCTTGTAGAGGTTGGTTGTATATATAGAATTTAGAACAAGCCAATGAGGAGTTTATTTTGAGGATGAAAGGCAGATTGCGAGCTTTAAGAGTTGTAAGACCAACACAAAACGAACTCCTTGTTGTTTGTGTACTTTTTATTTGGTCCAATTATTTTTGATCAATTTCATTTATTTTGACTTTTGTTCACATTTTGTTGTTTGGGGGAGAATGAATTTGGGCAAAGAGGAATGTGGGGGGAATCTAGGAAGACTTGGGGAGGAGACGGAATATGATCCAAATATATTACATGAAAAAATTATTTAGGAAGCTAATAAGTAAATAAAAAGAGCAGTAGGAATCCAATGCGTTATTTTTGCCCTGGAGGAGGTGGGAATGGGGGGTGGGCTGGGGGAAGGGGAGGGGCGAAGGAGGGGGGAGGACAAGGGAATCCATGGTTGATATGTAGAATTAAATTATATTATAAAATAAAATAAAAAAATGTAAAAAAAAAAGAGTAGTAGGAAAATCGCAAGAAACTGCACATAACTAGACATCTACAGGTAGTCATAAATGAATTCAACTTCCACTGGATGAAATCAGGAGAACTAAAGCAGACAATAAAATACAACCTTTTAACCTTTTACAGCATGTTAGCTTCTGGATTATTAGGCATAGGCATGGTTTAGTCTACTAAGAACTGTGCTCTTGGGTGGTTCTAATTGCTGTAAAGTATTTTATTTGTTTGTTATGGGGAGCACAGAGATGAACAAACCAACCGTATCGGACCAGGGTGGATGACCAGGTTAGAGAAGTCTTGACAACGGAGGTGCTACGTCAGCTGAGGAGAAAAAACAAAACAAAACAAAAAACAAATGAACAAAACATGTGGAGGCAAAGAATAAAGCACGAGTTTCCTGTCTGAGAGAAAGCAGTATACTATAGGATTCCCAAACCCATGAGATGCTTAGTAATTTCCAAATAGTTTATTGTGACTGGTGCCTGAGAAGTATGGAGGCTGCACTGGGATTAAAGCCAACAAGTCAGGTTTAGGATGAAATGAGAAGGCATTTGTAAACCATCACAAAACTGCAGAATCTTTGAAGTGTCTTAAATAGTGGCGAAACACACAAAAGCACACTTTAAGTTATTTTAGGGGCTAGGTAAAGCACTGGGTGTGTAAGCTTAAGAAACTGAGTTCAAATGCCCAGAAGTTACATAAAGCTAGGCATGATGATACATCAGCATGCACTTATAACCCCAGTAGCACTGAAGCAAAATGGGAGGCAGATATAGGAGGCATCCTGAAAGCTGGAGGGCCAGCTAGCCTGGCATACACTGAGTGGGGTTGGGACTCAAGAGAGCCTGTCTCAAACATGGTGGTAGGTGAGTGCCAACGCAAGAGCTCTGACTTTCATACACACGCCACAGTCTGTGCAAATCCATGTTAACACATAGTTGTACATACACACATCAACCAAAGATACACGACAAGCATTTTTTGAGGAGTTGTGGAAGTGAAGGTCTGAGAGGGGATGAATGAGGGTGTGGGGAAAAGAGAGATAGTCAAGGGCCTAGCTGGAGCTGGAACAGATTGGAAAAGAGAAGAGAACAAGGCTTGAATTCAGAGAAAGAGAGAGGGATGGAAAAGGAGGGCGGCAAAACTGTGTTGATAGTCACAGAGTTGAACTGAGGGAATCACTCTTCGGTTTCTCTACTAAGCACCAATAAAATCTCTCATGGAATTAGTATATAAACGAGCATTAGGTCTGACAGGGGAAAGGAATGCAGTTTTAAATATAGTTTTCAATTAGCTTGAGATATAAAATTATCTTTAATCTCAAGGCAAGATTTGCAAACCTATGCTTAATAGTATTCTGTACAAATAATTGGTTGTGAAGGGTATAAACATTCCCACTTTTACAACTAAATTTAGGTTTCAGTTCTCTGAGTGGGGTAACAGGTGTCTCTCCCAACAAATGGCCATTTATCAACAAATTACGTTCAGGGATGGGGGGGGAGCACAAATAAGGCTGAGTCAGACCCACAGTGTTTCAAGGACAGTTCCTGCAACTCCCTTGAAACTTACCCACGCATGTCCAAAGGTAACACCTCAGCCAGTTAAAAGTATACTGATGTAATTGCTGCCTACTTAGCCAATTATGTTTAAGATGACCCAACTGTTCCTAAAATTCCCCTAGCTGTGCTTAAAAGACACCTGCACGTTCTTCTCAGGGTTGCCACCATTTTGTACAGGCGAATGACCCTGTGTTCTTGCTGGAATATTAATAAACGCTCTTTGCTCTTATATACTATTTGAGTTTGGCATCTTCCTTCAGCATTTTCTCAGCCCCTATAGTTGGGATTTTTATAACTTG